>NW_011501452.1:37806-42550 GCF_000495115.2 Populus euphratica | reverse complement strand
ATATTGGCATGTAAATGTAATTGATTAGTCTAACCAAATATTAGGAGACTAATGATGCTAATGATATTGATGCTAAATGTAATTGATTACTCTAACAAAATATTAGGAGACTAATGATGCTAATGAGATTTATTAGCATTAGTAATTACCTTTCATAAAATGGGAGGGAAAATATTAATTGGTTATTCCAAAAGAATGAGAGACATGATTACTTAAAAGTGTATATTTATTAAGGTTTTATATGATTATTTTGTACTTGAAATATCAATAACTCATTAACTAAAGCATGTTTTATAATAACAAGTATGATACTATAATATACCTTTAATTTATAGCAAATGTTCATCTTAAATGTAGGCCTATCATATAAATCAAATGATTGATTGATGAGTTTAACTGCTGAAATTGAGAAGACAAAGAGAGGGTTAAGCTTAGAAAAAATATGCTAGTTTAGTCTCAACTGGAACATTGTTCAGTCATTGGGTTATATCTGAAATTATAGATCTTGGATTTCAATTTGGTTTATATGGCTAAAAAGCTAAGACATAGGCCTAAAACATTCATGAAGAGTGCAAGATCAATTTTGTTGTTTGGAAGTCAAATCTTAGCAAGAATGGAGAAGTTGGAATTTGTACTACAGCTAAAATGTTGTTTAGTGTTCAACCTATATCTCAAGGTTTAGAAGTCCAAATGCATCCAATGTTTTTTTTGTTATAAAGTTGAGATAATTTTCTAGAATTTTTATATGGATAATTTATTCCAATTCTGACATTAACAATGATGTTTTGTTCAGACAAGAAGATAAGGATTGCCACTAAGTCAAGATGTAGCCACCCACTCAACAATTAGTCATCAAATCAACAGTTTCAAATTTTAGCCTATAAAAGGAGGTATTTGCCATGCATTTAAACATCTTGATTTTCATATCAAAATCATGTGCTTACTCTATTTCTTTATATTTTTCTAATGTGTAAGTTTTGTTTATATTAATCTCTTGTTTATGCTTTTTATTTACTTAGTTAACTTATATCTTATTTATGTTCTTATCTTGTTTATTTATGTTTTTCTCTTTCATTAGGTTTAGTTAAGTTTACTACGTCAAGGTGAAAATGTTGCACTAATGGTATAAAAATAAGTATAATATAAACTCAACATGGACCTTAATGTTTGATACTAATATGTTTTGTATTTGTTGTCCTAATGCTTTTTATTTACTTAGTTAACTTATATCTTATTTATGTTCTTATCTTGTTTATTTATGTTTTTCTCTTTCATTAGGTTTAGTTAAGTTTACTACGTCAAGGTGAAAATGTTGCACTAATGGTATAAAAATAAGTATAATATAAACTCAACATGGACCTTAATGTTTGATACTAATATGTTTTGTATTTGTTGTCCTATTCACTCTTAATACTTTGCATGTTAAATGGTTAATCTAGATTTGTGTTGTATAACAATTGGTACAACAAATATGTGACACTTTTATAGCCCAACCGTATGGTATAACCGACACTTGTGCTATGAAAGAAACTTGATTTGTTGTTAATATAAGTTATAATCATGAATCCTTGACAACATTTATAAGTATTGACATTATTCAAATAAGATAATTAATGTAATCATATTAATAATTTATAATCCAATTAGAACCTCCTTTGTGTGTGGTTTCCATTTGAGTAATAAAAATAGTTTATACTATACTTCTTTGAAATACTATTAGTGGATCCTTTAACCTTGACAATTATTTTATCCTTGTTTAATCTTCACATTAATCTGTCATCTCAAAGTCCTCTTTAACTTATCATCATCATCATCATTATTTATAATTTCTATAATTAACCTCCTTATGGTTTGACCACAGTCTTGTCGGATTATTTATTACTTTGACACTCCTACACTTGGAAGAAGATATTAATGTTTTGGTCATGTCAATAAGCTAATGATACCAAGAGAGAAATATCTTAGTATCAAGTGAGTATTGATATATAAGGAGATGGTATTCGAAAACCATTGAGTTATGTTGAGATTTTCAAGATGAAATTATTCTCGGCAAATAAGATAGGATATTAGATAGATATTGGTAATAGATGACAAATATATGTTGTAAAAGAGGTTTATGTCTAATTTTATGCATCAAAAGAGATTATATGGAGATTATTACTTGTTATTATTATTGTTTCTTATTACCTTTTTATATTTATATGTCCATGTTAATTTCTATTTTTAGGTCCATTACGGTTACATCAAGAATGATATTGCTTTAGTTACCATTTGCTTTTGACTATGTAATTATTTATAAATTAAAAGTCTTGTCTCCTAAAACTTGAAATGTAATATTAGTCCTTAAATTTGAAAGTATGACTTTAATATAATGTTTGTAACTCTAAGTACCTATTTAACCATACATGTTATAGTTGAAATCAAATCTTTCACTTGAATTATATTATATGATGTTATTAAATAAGATGTGATGTGTTAATGATGATAAGTTGGATTGAGATCTAGAATGATTGGATTGGGATGTGAAATAAAATTGAGTGTAATATGATTTTGTTGATAACTTAGGACCTCTCAATATAAGGGAGACTTAGCTAAAATTTTGGTGGAAGCTATTTAAAAAAAAATTACTTCAAAAATTTCAATGTATTGTGGAAAAAGGATATAGAAATTTAGGGTTGTTTCTATAATTATAATAATTTTATAATTTTATTTCAAAGAATTTTTGTCTTATTGACTTATCTTTACTCTATATTCATAAACCGAGTGTTAGATTCATTAATCTAATATTATATGAATATTAATGATAAATTAAATCTTTATTAATAATAAATATGTATATAAATATAATAATGCACATGTAACAAATCCATTGACTTACCTAACATATTAAACTATCAGAATGAGCTAACAATAAAATTTAAAGAGGTAAGAGTAAGCTAACAAGGTAAAGCCATTCTACAATTTGAAGATGATGTCATTCAACAAAACTTATTTGTTTGTGTATATAAGGACAATAAATACAATGAAAAATGCTTGATTTGTTTTAAATGGATGTTTAGACGTCTTTATTTGTCGCCCCAATCAATTTAAATGGTTTTGATTTTGATTTCTATCGCACGTAAAAAAAATACGTGCGGCGTCCGCTCTAGCGATTTTTTTTCTCTATAATGTTTGATTTGATCTTGTTGGATTCATTGGGAGTCGCAACCTAGTTTTAATTAAGGGTTAATAGGAAACCCAGTTATACTAGCTTGTCAGAGATTCACGGGTAAGAGATTAGTTGTGGTTAGGGAAGATATTAACACTATTAATGCACCCTACTTGAGGTAAGTTGCTTCATGGTTGTGATATGTAAAAGAAGTTTTAAAAATTTTGTCTTTTCATTGGATTTTAGAAATACAACTTCCATACAAGTTTGTACTTCTACACCATGATCCAATCAAAATATTAAATCCTTCTTTATTATCTGTAATTTTATCATAAATAAAAAGAAACATTCATAAGACAAATACAAACACACACACACATTTTCCCTATATTTTTGTTTCTTTTCTTTTTCTTCTTTTTGTTTTTTTTATCTACACTTCAAAATACAAATTCAAAACAATTGAATAAAAATTACATTACATAATTGTTAAATTACAAAACAGCCCTTAAAAACCCCAGAAATCGCAGGGAAGACCTTCTGGACAGGGTGAACAATGCACGTGAATAGTGGTGGTGCGTCGCCGATGAAGATGACAAAATCTAGTGCATCAGGAACCTCTTTCTCTTCTCTGTCTCCCTACACCGTCGATGAGGGTCACCGTCACCTGCAACAACAAGAAAAATGCACAAAAAGCAGTCGGTTTTAGTTTTTCATTTGTTTTTGAAATTTGCTTTGGCTTTTTTTCTTCTTCTTCGGATCTACTCCGTTCGGGTCTTTTAGATCTGCTTCACTGCAGATCGGTCTCATTCGATCATCTTCTTCCTCTGTTTACTTTCCTTCTCTAGTTGGGAGGGAGCTGTTAAGTTGTAGAACTGGCGGTGCTCGGCTTCATTTCTCAGGTAGAGAAGCTAGGAGAGGTGGTGATCAGGTCTCTAAGGAGGATCACGGCGCTACTACTGTTGAGCACAGGAAGAAGGAGCGGCAGACCGATCTGGGTCCATTGGGGATGCTGCTGCGTTGTGGTGCTTGCTGGAGGCCGGCGTTGATGGTCTTTCCTCGCTGCTGGTGTTTGACGGCCTGAAAAAATGGAGAATAAAAGGGCGGCTCCAGGGACTAGTCTTCAGGTTTCAAAGGGAGAAGGAAGATGGTCGGATGTGTAAGTGATGCTGGTTTGGACGAGAAGGAGCACCGATCGGCCTCCGTCAGCTGGAGCTGGAAACCATGAGAAGGAAATGAGGGACTTCTGTGTAGAGGGCTGGTTTTGGCTGGGCAAATGAGAGAAGAATGGAAAAGGAGAGGAAGAAGATGAGGGACGACTAGAGAAGATATGAGAGAATTGATAACAGGGAGGGGGGGGCGGCGACTCTGGATGAAGGAGAAGAAATTTAGATTTAGGTTTTTTTTTGTCAAAATTACCCCCCTATGCATGTTAAAGGTTCTTATTTATAGGCAAAATATTGTTTGGTTTTTAAAATTGGTCCCTTAACTTTTTTTGTCTAATTTTGATTTGTTTTTTTTATTTTTTTTGTATTTTTTGAAAACAAGCAATATCAACATCGGCTCAATGAGGAAAATCAATAATTTTAAAAATAACAC
>NW_011501452.1:30904-37707 GCF_000495115.2 Populus euphratica | reverse complement strand
TATATATATCTGTGTGTGTGTGAGAGAGACAGAGACAGAGAGAAAAAAAAATCCAATATAAACATTATTTTCTATGGCAAATCTTGAAAATAAACAAGATTTTTTTTTGGTAAGTTATAAAACAATAAAAATTTGGTCAAGAGAAAAATATTATAAAGGTGTGAAGACAGAAACAATGCTAATGTGAGTTATAGTTAAACTTGTTCTATCATCATGATGGATTTGATTAGTGCCAACATACTCATCGATATAAAGATTAGGATTATTCTAATTATTTTATTAGATGGTGAGTTTCTCTAGTGTCAACATATCACTCTAAATCAGATGCTTGCCAATTTTGGCTAGTGGAGAGATTAGTTTCAGCATTTTGGCATCGTGGTGGTGGTAGAAAATGAGGATATTAACGTTTATAGCAATAGGAAACAACATGCCTTAGTTTGTCACAAAGTTAGGATTAGATAATATATAAAAGATATAATTACCTCGACTTGATCCACAAGTGTCACTCATTAGATAAAGGGAAACCACGTCCACATAGCTAGTATAGGTTGGAGTTTTAATAGCTATATAAGCTAAGGAAATTGGTAATTGAAATGTCTGAAAGTGGTGTTGAACACAACTCTTACAAGAAAGCAACATTGAGTAGATTTTATAGCACCTCGATGGACATCATAATCACTCAAGATTATTGGATTTATTGGAAAATATAGGGAAAATTATAGAATTTAAGTTGTTATATAATAATTTAAAGGAACTAGAAATTCTAAAATTGACATTAGTTTAAGAGATTTAGGCACCAAGTTAGTTATACTTAAGAAAAAATAAATATCACCCTTAACATATCCTTTAAAATGAAAGGTTACCATTATATGTGTTTTCCTAAATCTATAATATTATTCTCACGCTATAATATTATGATTTTATTCATTATTTGTCTTGAAGCTTGACATTAATCCTTAAAACAAAAGACATGTCAAAACATGACATTAATCTCTAAAATAGAAGACATATAAAAAATATTGATGTAAAATCCTAAAAAAAAATCTTATCAAAATTGCTAAAAATAGGCTTGACATCAGTCCCATTTAAAAGAGAAAACATGTAAAAAAATGATGTTTATTCTTAAAAGGAAGATTACATCGAAGTTGCCAAAAACAAGCTTTAAACCTATATTTGATATTGGTCACTTTTAAAAAGGAGACATGTCAAAAAAAAATTACGTCTAATTTGCTAAAAACAAGTGTTGGCCTGTATTTGATATGAATTTTTTTTAGAAAGCAAACATGTTAAAAAAATGACTTATATCCCTAAAAAACAATTATGTCAAACTTTCTAAATATAAGTGTAATTAATATTTGATATCAGTCCTTTAAAATAATAATAATAAAAAAAACATGTCAAAACATGATATTTATCCTAAAAAATAAAGATTACTTCAGAGTTGATAAAACAAGTGTAACTCATATTTGACATTGATCCTTTTTAAGAAAAGAAGACATATATAAAAAAATAATGTTTATCTTTAAAAAAACAGATTTTGTAAAAGTTGTTAAAAATAGCTTTGGATATGTATAAATAATGAGAATTGGGATTTGGACCTATTTTATCTAACATGTCCTAAAGGTGTTACTTATATCCACTAGACCTACAATTGAGAGAACATGCTAACACAATAAAACTATTAAATATATAAAGACAATATGAAGAATAAAGCATTTTATTATATTCACAAACAATAAAAGGAAAAAAAACACAACACACATGAGTTATCAAGAATATAAAGCAATTAACAAAAAAAATATGATGGATTTTTTATTTTCTTCACATGAAAATACGCTTTAAAATCATATGCAAAATTTAAAATGCTAAAAATTACAAATACAAATTTTAAAACTCAAATAAAAACATCAACATAATTAAAATTAACAATTTTTAAAACATGAACCAATTTAATTTGTTGATAAATGTCTAATTCATAAAACAACTTCATAATCCAATAAAAATCTTAATTATTCTAAAATCAAATTCTTGATTAAATTTTTATGATTAGTACTTAAAAGTATATTCTCATAAAAGATTTATGTCATCATATTGCACCTAAAGTATTATTAAATTCCCTAACAAAAGCATGTTTTATATTAGCAAGTCTAAAAATATAATATACTTTTAATTCATGGTAAATGTTCATCCTAAATTAAATGCAGGTCTATCAAATAAATAAAAGGATTGATCGATGAGTTTAAGTATTGAAATTGAAAGGACAAAGAGAGAGTCAAACTTAGAAAAGTATTGCTAGTGCAGTTCAAATTTGCCAAACTTAGCAAAGTGTTGCTGGTGCATTCCAAACTCGAACACCGTTCAGTAATTTGATCATATCTGGAGCTGTAGATATCGGATTTAGGTCCACTTTATATGGATGGAAAGCTAAGACATAAACCTATAACTTTCATGTTGACTCAAAGACTCAATTATGCCATTTTTAAGTTCAAATCTTAGCAATAACGAAGAAGTTAGAAGTTGTCCTACAGCTCAAATACTATTCGGTTTTTAGCTCAGGTCTTGAGTTTTAGAAGTCCAAATGAGCTCTGTTTTTTTGTTAGAAAGCTGAAACAATTGCTCACAACTTCTATAATTCAGGGGGCTATAATTTTGATGTTAGTAATGATGTTTTGGCAAGCCAAAAATATCAATAATCAGTTCCAACAATATCAAAAATCAGCCCACAATATCAAAAAACCAGCAGCCATTAATGTCAAAAACCAGCCACCAAATCAATGGATGCCCACCAATTCTTCAATCAATCAATAGTTCTGAAACTTAGCCTATAAAAGGAGGCATTGTCCATGTATTTAGTCATATTAATTTTCAGATTAAAGTCACAATCAATAGTTCTGAAACTTAGCCTATAAAAGGAGGCATTGTCCATGTATTTAGTCATATTAATTTTCAGATCAAAGTTATCTTCTTGCTTTCTCTCTACATCTTTGTAATGTTCAAGTTTTCTTTTATGCTATAGTAATCTCTTGTTTATGCTCTTTCATTTCCTTTCCTATTTTTAGTTAGCTTATATTATGTTTATGTTCTTATATTGTTTATTTATGTTTTTATTCTTCTTTCCAAGAAAAATTGTTATTAACATGTTTTATCTCTCCATCTTACTAATTCTTAATACCTTGCTTATTAAAGGTTTAATTTAGATTTGTGTTGTATAATATTTGGTACATCAAATGCTTGATCTTTCATAGTTTTCGGCCGAAATCGTTATTATGATAGAAACTTGATTTGTTGTTAACATAAACTAGCAACATGAATGCTTGATGATATTTATAAGTATGGTATTACTTATATAAGATAATTAATATGATCATGTTAGTAATTTATAATGAGCTAATAACGAGAAATCATCTAATTGAAACCTCCTTTGTGTGTGGTTTCCAGTTCAGTAATATAAAGAGTTTATATTATATTTATTTGAAATACCATTAGTGAATTCTATAACCTTGACATATGCTTTATTATTGTTTAATCCTTACATCAATATCACATCCCAAAACTTTCTTCAACTCCTTTTCTGTTATTATTCTTTTCAAATCTTTTTCTTTATTTGTAATTTATATAGTTTACCTCCCTGTGGTTTGACCCTAGTCTTGCCGAGTTATTTTACTTTGACACTCCTGCACTTAGGATAAGATATCAACTCTTTGACTGTGTCATTTTACCATATTAAACACAATCACACATTAAAAATTTAATAAAATCCATTAAAATACAATATCTCATTCATAAGAAAATTAATAAACATTAAAAAGTTTAAATCAAACTTTTATCAAGATAAATCCACACACCAAAATAGTTGTATGCTCAAATCATTCAATCATACATAAGTTATAATTATTATTGCTACACTTTTTTTAGGTCCCCACAAAAAAATAAAAAAAGCTATAATAAAACCAAAAAATATATAGTAGTTAAAAGAAGACACAAGAGCACCTATAAAATAGCCAAAGATTGGTTGGGAAAGTTAAAAAATACAAAGATTAAAATTTGATAGAATATGTTTTTTACTAATAAGAGCCTTGTTGGCAAAAAAAATTTAATTTGAGGAAGAAAAATCCAAAATAAAAAATTTAAAGGCTCAATTATATTTTGTTGAAAGATTAATTGAGTTTATAAGGGTTTGATTGCAAGAAAATTTGATTTTTAAGTCAATTTAGACTTTAATTGGAAGAAAATAAAGTTTAGGTCGAATTACAATTTTTAAGAGTTAATTTGGTCAAATCAGAGGTTTAATTGCATAAATATTAAAGTTTGATAGGCAATTAGAAACTTGATTGGAGAAATTCAAAACCAAGGACTAAACTAGAAAATACACGCAAATATAGGGATTGAAATTAACCGCACCAAGGGCCAAATTAGAAGTTTGTTGATCAATCAAAAGTCAAAATGCACAAATTCAAAACCAAGAACAAAAGTAAAAAATGCAACCAACTTTGGGGTTGACATTTGAATTTAACATTGATGCAATTGAATTGATTCTTAAAATCAAAATTTCGATTGAGGACTTGATTGAACAAATAAAAAATTAAGAATTGCTTTGAAAATATATTTTTAATGCCATTTTTTAAAAAATAAAATGACACTAATTCATTCATTGTTAAAAAACAAAATAGATGAAACAATGCCTTTTTTACGGCATTATACATCTTCTTCTTCATTTAGACACATTGCAAGCGATAAAATATGGTTTTTTCTCCCTTACAATGCCTCTCTCCCTCTCTCTCTCATAGAAACCTAAAAAACCTAACATAACCCACATCCATGCATACCACTAAACAAAAAACAAAGGGGACACGCCTTCTGAATGACTCTTCAATGGCCACCCGACCACCCTACCCCTGAGCTATGACTAGTGATTAGTATTTAAAAGTGTATTTTTATCAAGGTTTTATATCATCATTTTGCACTAGAAGTATCAATAACTCCTTAACTAAAGCATGTTTTATAATTACATATATAATAATATAAGATACCTTTAATTTATGATAAATGTTCATATTAAATGTAGGCCTATCACATAAATAAAAGGATTAATTGATGAGTTTAAGAACTGAAATTGAAAGGACAAAGAGATGACCAAACTTAGAAAAGAGATGTTGGTGCAGTCCAAACCGGAATACTATTCGGTAATTGGGTCATATCTGAAGTATAGATCTTAGATTTAGGTTTTGGACACATAACCTGTTGAAGCATGTAATTCATTTCCTGTTATTTTAGAATATCTCTCTTGCTTCAGGAGATTTGTCAGCTTATTGAAGTACTCAAAACAAAAGAAATTTTTTGAGCGACGTGTAAAAATTTTATTGGGGTAACCCTTATTCAAATATTGTCCTGATCAAATATTTCAAAGATGCATTCCCAATAATAAGGTAAGTAGTGTCATTAAACTTTATCATTCTGAAGCATATGAGAGTCATTTCTCATAAAAAAAGACAGCTGCAAAAATCTTTCAAAAAGAATTTTATTGGCCTGCCATATTCAAGGACACATATGCGTTTTGCAAAACTTGTGAAAATTGTCAAAAAGTTGATACTGGTCAATAAGTTTTATTTTATAATTCTCAAATCCATTTATTCTCTAGAGAACTAAGATCAAGATGGAGCAGCCTATTTATTGAGAAACATGTGTTTGGGGCCTTTGATATTGAGAATCCAAAGAATGACAATGTTTTTAAGGTAAATGGACATCGTCTGAATCCATTGGTTTGAATGATCTTTTAGATAAATGTTGATTATTTTCTTTTTCTCATATTGTTTTTGTGTTTTGTTTTTTTTTTTGTTTGTGACTCTTGGTTTGCTAGTCTCTCGCACTCCGGTTAAATGGCAGATAACCGTAGTCCGTGACTCTTAAGTCGATTCTTTTAGTTTCCCATGATAACTAATATCTGTGTATATATTTATTTAATTCTTTGCGCCTTCTCTTTTCTTTGAATCTCCTTTTCATTTCTCATCTTAAAAAATAGACACCACTCTTGTAAAATTGAAAAAGTATTTTCCCACTTTGCCTCAAAATACGATTACAAAAATTTACCGAGCTAGTTATATAAGATTTAGGTTGTTAATCAACCATGGAATTCCTGAAGAGATTCACTGGCTAGTTATATCCGATTATCAGGTGAGTCTTCCAATTCTTTCATTACACACATGCCTGAAACAAGTAAAAGCACTTTTACGAAGAAACATTGTGCAAAACGATTGAAAATCTGCCATCGATGTGCCAGATGGACTTGCAATACACAATGTCGTTATTTAGGAATGATATTAGTAAACCATAAAGATAAAATACTATTCATTAAAGATGGCCTAAGTAAGGGGTCTTTAGATAATCTTCTATTGACTCTTGAAATGCATCATAGTGGAGATGTGCATTGTACAATTCATGATTTATGACCACTATTCCATAAACAACATGCTCGACGAATCTAACTAAAAAGGACCCTGTTTGCTGGTTTTAAGTCATTCTTGAACGTAAAACCAAGGGAAGATGTGAGCCACAATCACAACTACGATTTTAGTTTTAGTTTGTAAAAACTTGTGTCTTTTGGTTTTATTAATAGTATAATATTTGTGTTTTGTTGTTTTTTATATTTGTTTAAATGTGTTTCAGGTGATGTCTGACACGACTAAAAGATTGATGTCTTATCCCAAGTGCAGGAGTGTCAAAGTAATAAATAACCCGGCAAGACTGGGGTCGAACCACAGGGAGGTTATTTGTACAAATTATAAACAACAATAACAATAACAATA
>NW_011501452.1:0-26660 GCF_000495115.2 Populus euphratica | reverse complement strand
AAAAAAAAAGAAATCGGACGACGCGTTGTTCAACACTGTTCATTGTCTTCCCCGATTTTGCTTGAAAATGCTGCCCAGGTGGCTACTTTTTAGATGTATTTAATGCTTCATTGCTCCGTCAAATCTAACAAAAAGTCCACAATAATGATCCCGTGTAGTTTCTTTACAACACCGACTGAACAGTTCAGTTTGAATGGCGACGAGATGACACCGGCGCCGGCCTAAAGTAGCCAACTCAAGTAGCCTTTTCTACAGATTGAACAACTCATGAGGCATACTTTGAGCCAACGGTTGGGATGCTTCCCGACCGAATCAAGGGCTGAGCTTTTTTCTCTTGTGTAGACGAGATTACCCTCTTCCATCAGATATAAATAGAGGCGAATTTGATGGCCTGAGGGGGGAGAAAATCAGGTTCAAAGTCAACCAAAAACCCGCCTCTCTACTCGGTTTCTGGAATTTTTTCTCTCGCTTTCTCTCTCTATCGTTCCAGCCACCAAACGAAGCCACCAACAACTTTTACACCACCAGTCCCACCACATTAAGCCACTAGCCAACCACCTGGAGTCACCGCGAGGTTTTCCCTCTCCCATCTATAGACTTTCTTCCTTTACTTATTCTTCTTTCTTCCTCCACCACCGCAGTCAACTGAGGCCACCATTTCTTCCACCAGCACCTCCGTCGATTTCACGTTAGGCCGGTGACAGCAGCTGCTTCTCCTCTACAAGGTTGCCTCCATTAATCCACTGTCCGCAGCCCCTGCATCTGTTTGGTTGCATACAGCACGTGAACAGTGAGTGTTCATGTTGCTGCATATAATTAACATAGAATTTGGGTCGGGCCAGCTATGACCCAGCCCAATCAGTTGGTCTGGCCCGACCCAAAAAAGGAAAGAAAATATGTTGGGTCGAATGGCCTAATCTTTTGGGCCGAGTTCGGCCTAACCACTATTCCCTGGTTTATTACCTAGCCCAGTTATATGGGCCAGGCGGACCCATATTTTTAATATTTAATTAATAATATATTATATTATATATTTCCTTTTAAAAATACGAAAAAAATTCCAAAAAAATTCAAAAATCCTTTAAACAATTTGTGATTTTCTTAAATATTTTTCAATTAATTTTGTATAATATTGATTTATATATTTACATTGTAAAATACAAATCTGGTATTAAAATACTCGGTTTTCTCCAAAATATTTCAAAAAATTAAAAAAATTTCAAAAAAAAAATATTTTAAATCAATTATCATTTTAAAAAATTATTTTCATGCATACGGCCAAATCCTAAAATTTTTCAAGCATGTTTTCATTAATTTTTTTTTTATATTTCTCATGTTTTGAAAACTCAAAAATGAATATCATAACCAGTTTATGATCACCCATTAGGATTTGGCTAAAATATCAAAAATATTTTTTCTAATTTCTCAAAGATTCATATGTAGACTTTAATATTTGTGGGTGTAAAATTACATAATAAAGTACACCCTCAGGTATTAAAGATGCAAAGTGTAAATAAATGTGATGTTAAAATTTAGACTTTAGAACGGTAAGGATTTAACCTGATAGGGTAGAGACTCTCTTATGAAGAGAGATCTGTCTTGAACCTTAGATAAGACTAATAAATAACAACCCAACAAAAAAAATAATCAAACAACAATATAGCTTACCTTAGGTAGGGTGCACTAAGGGTGATGCATCTTCCCTTTGCATAACTAGTCCCTTACTCAGATTTTCACAGACCATAGGTTCTTAGTGACCATAATACTAGGTGGCGACCCTTAAAAAATTATTTTTTTTTCAACACACAACACCATATAATGGGAGGCACAACAGAGAGCCTCCGCCATCGCCAGACGATGTCGCCCCCGTGACAGAAGGAAGCAAACCAGTTAAACAGAAAACCAGGCGAATGCGCCCGGACATGTTACTCAAGGTAAAGGTTAAGATTTAAAAACAGTGAGATGCAGGATTTCTAGATATGGTCCAATATCCTCAATAGGTAGCCAATATGGTTGTAGTCCCAAAAAAGAATGGCAAGATTCGGGTGTGTGTGGACTAGAGAGGTATTGAACATATATATAAATTTAATGAGAGTTTGTTTATCTGGATAGATTAATGGAAGTTGAATGATGAATATTTTACTTTGTGGAATTTGGAAATTATTTTTCTATTTTAACGCTTTGATTATAAGTGACTTGTAATAAGCTGGTTGGAGGGTGTGATTAGTACTTAAAAATGTATTTTTATCAGGTTTTATATTATCATTTTGCACTTGAAGTATCAAAACTCCTTAACTAAAGTATGTTTTATAATAACATATCTAATAATATAAGATACCTTTAATTTATAGTAAATGTTCATCTTAAATGCAAGCTTATCATATAAATAAAAGGATTCATTAATGAGTTTAAGAACTGAAATTGAAAGGACAAAGAGATGACCAAACTTAGAAAAGAGATACTAGTGTAGTCCAAACTGAAATACTATTTAGTAATTGGGTCATATCTAGAGCTATAGAACTCAGATTTAGGTCTACTTTATATGGATGGAAAGGTAAGACATAAGCCTACAACTTTCATGAAGCCTAAGATTTAAAAAGGCCATTTTCAAGTCAAAATTGTACCAATAATGAAGAAGTCTGAATCTGTCCTGCAACCCGAATACTATTTAGTGTTTGACTCATATTTGGAGTTCTAGAAGTTGAAATGAGTTGAATTGTTTACACAAGAAAGCTGAGATAATTTCCTACAACTTTCATGCTTTCAAGTGGTTCCAATTTTGACGTTATCAATGATGTTTTGGGCAGACAAGAGAAGATAAGGATTGTCACCAAGTCAAGAGTTGGCCACCCATTCATCAATTAGTCATCAAATCAATAGTTTCTAATTTTGGCTTATAAAAGGAGGCATTTGCCATGCATTTATGCATCTTGGTTTCCAAATCAAGATCATGTGCTTGCTTTCTCTCTTTATATTTTTGTAATGCTTAAGTTTTATTTTCATTAATATCTTGTTTATACCTTTCATTTCCTTTCCTTTCCTTTCCTTAGTTAACTTTTATCTTATTTATGTTCTTTTCTTATTTATTTATGTTTCTCTCTTTCATTATGTTTAGTTAAGATTATTAAGTCAAGGTAAAAATGTTACATTAATGGTGTAAGAATAACTATAGTGTAAACTTAATATGAACTTTAATGTTGATACTAACATGTTTTGTATCTGTTATTCTATTCACTCTTTAATACTTTGCTTGTTAAATGACTAATCTAGATTTATGTTGTATAACACTTGGCATAACAAATACTTAATACTTTCATAACCCAACCGTATGGTATAACCTACACCTATACTAGAAAGGAACTTTATTTGTTGTTAACATAGTTATAATCACGAATGCCTGACAATTTTTACAAGTATTAATATTAATCGAATAAGATAACTAATGTAATTATGTTAACAATTTATAATTTGATTGGAACCTCCTTTGTGTATGGCTTCCAATTAAATAATAAGAGTTTATACTATACTTGTTTGACATACCATTAGTGGATCCTCTAATCTTGATATTTGTTGTTATTATTATTTAATCCTTACGTTAATCTTTCATCTCAAAGTTCTCATCAACTTTTTTTTCTTCTACTACTACGACTACTATTATTATTATTACTATTACTCTTATTATTGTTATTGTTGTTGTTGTATTATTGTTATCTATAATTTATACAATTAACCTCTCTATGCTTCGACCCTAATCTTGTCGAGTTATTTAGTACTTTGACACTCCTGCACTTGGGAGAAAATATTAATCTTTTATTAATGTCAACTAGACAGGGGTAGAATAGCTTTCTCTCCTTTTCTGCCCCTTATAAATACTAGGGGACTAGAAGACAAAGGGTAGGAAAAAAAAGGGAGGAAGATGAGAGAGAAAAAAAATAGAGAATAAAACAAAAACAAACCGGAGAGAACACAAAAAGGAAAATAGAAGAAAAGAATGAGACAGTAGGGGATAAGAAAAAAAAAACAAAAAAGAATGAAAAGCATAAACAAAAATAAAGAAACATAAATGAAAAAAAAAAGAAGAGGAAAGATGAAGAACCATCATTATACTACTACCAACATCGTTGCTAGGTTAGTCTCTACTCTTCTCCTCCTTTGGTTATCCTTCATTGTTCTGCAAGTGACCAATGGAGAGTTCTCCATTATTTATTAGGTTGGACCAATGCCAACCCAGACCAAAATGGTTGGGTTGGATCTGACCCAACTCTATAAGAGAAAAAAAATCTATTGGGTCAACATTAGCCCAACCCTTATCTTACACCAATATTGGCCCAACTCTATTGGGCCCACCTTGACCCAATTTCTTCTGAGTTGATTTTAGCATAGCAAGGATAAGCTTAACGTATATAATTAGGCCAGACCTATCCATTATATTATTACAATACAATAATATATATATATATATATATATATATATGTAGCAAAACAAAATTCTAAAAAAAATTAAAAATCTTTAAAAACAAATTATGATTTTTTTGAGTATTTTTCTATCAATTTTGATTTGTATTTTTATATTGTGAAAATATAAATTTAGTATTAAAATACCTAGTTTTCTCTGAAATGTTAAAAAAATAAAAAACAACAAAAAATATCTTATTTTCTTGCATATAAAAAATATTCATATCATACTTCTATACAAAAAAATCCAAAAACAATATGAATTAATATTCATTTTGAGTTTTAATAATCAATTTATTAAAGTGATGAGAACTAGACTTATATTTTAAAAATATCAAAAAAAATATTTTGTTTTCTTTTATTATCTGAGATTATGAATTTATGCATAAGACATGTTCCTGATTTTAAAATAATTAGGTTATTATATATATAGATTTTTACATGATAAGATAAGAATTTTTTTAAAAAAAGATTTTTTTATTAAAATTTAGACAGATCAATAATTAGAAAACTAAAAAATATTTTAATTATATCAGATAATCAAACAATATAACTTATCTCAAGTAATGTGTATTAGAGGTGTTAATACCTTTTCTTAATGCAATTAGTACTCGTATCTAATTTTTTAGACTTCTTAGAATTTTTAATGTCCAAAAAACTAAATAATAATTTCTATTTTTTTATTAATAAAAAATAATTTTTTTTTATTTTATTCATTCCACGCACCATGTTTAGATTATAAGAAAAGAATGTATCATTATAATACAATTCACGTGCAACAATTATTTTGCACAACTTCTAACAATAATTCCTAACAATAACACAAAAATTTAGAAAATGTAAAAAATTATTATTATTATTATTATTATTTTGGAGTTTATAAGTCAATCTTTCAAGGTGATTGAGAGCCATCGAGAGTTGCGGGAAAGTGAAGAAGCTATTGAAATGTTGAGGGAAAAGTGCATTGAGTGATAGCCACGCTCCACACTGTTGATGACGCGTGGAGTCACACGCCGCCACTTCTAGAGATTGGATACTTGATGGATTTGAAACTATTCCATCTCCTTTGCGATTCTCCATTGACGATGCAACAAATGGACACATATAAAGAAATCTCTGCTTTGTCGAAATTTTAATCTTCTGCTGATGTCTCAGTTCAAGTCTGTCTCTTTCCTTTACGCTGTTTTTGGAGGAAACTCCTACAAGGTCTGAAAACTACTCTCTTCTCTCTTTGATTCTCCCACTTGTAGAGCAGGAAATGAATGCTTGCTCTGTTGAAGTTCAACCTCTTCTTTCCTTTTTTTTTTTAGCAGGTTGCTACTGCTATTGCTTGTGGAGGCTGTTAAAACTGTAGCTTTTTTATTATTTTAATTTGGAATTATGCACTCCGTTCCCCCCTTTTTATTCACTGAATGGCCTCCTTTTATTCAAAGTCAATGTATTTGAAATTATTTTTAAATATTTTTTTGTCTTTGGCCAACCATTGGAATAGACGGTGTCTTTCTTTCAGATTTTAATTTCATCCAAGTCTCCCTTTCTTATGGTTTTAGAATAGTCAAGTAAAAGCCACCCACCAGCTACTTTTTTTTATCCATTTTCAGGTCTCAAGTCACAACAATATAACTGATTGATGGATCATGGTTCTTAGACCAAATCGAAGCTCCACCATGGACCAGCCTGTTGTCCCTCACGTAGTCTTCCTACCCTTCCCCGCACAAGGTCATGTCAAACCAATGCTCATGCTAGCTGAGCTTCTTAGCCAAGCTGGTTTTGAAGCCACCTTCATCAACTCCAATCACATTCAGCATCGTCTTGAACATTCCATAAACATAGCCACCATGTACCGTCGCTTCCCCAAGTTTCAATTCAGGTCCGTGACTGATGGTCTACCATCCGATCATCCTCGCTCCAGCTCAAGCATCGTTCAACTTTTAATCTCTGCTAGAGATGAGACCAGGACAGAGTTTCGCAACTTGTTGGTTAATCTTGGGCAAAAAAATGGCCGGTGGGAGCCTCCGACGTGTATTATCGCTGACGGGATCATGTCTTTTGCTATCGATATTGCCGAGGAGCTCACAATTCCAGTCATAACTTTTAGAACATTCAGTGCTTGTTGCACTTGGACTTACTTCCATCTCACAAAACTCATTGAACAAGGGGAAGTTCCATTCCAAGGTATGTCAAACTTTTTTATTCCTCCTAATTATTGTTTGGATTTGATTAATCTCAACTATAATCCACTGGGATCAATAATTGATTTGTCAACCTCACATAATTAAAAAAACAATTCTTCTACATGTGATGATGATTCAAGATGTTCATGAAAGTGAGTGAAGAAATCACAGGGTAGCTATAAGAATATAATTTTTATAGGTTGAGTATGAATAATTCATTTGAAGATCAACAGAAACCATATTAATTGATTTAGAGTAATATCAAACTATCAATTTCTCAAATATAAATAAATTATCACCTTTTTTCCTCCTGTTTATGCTCTTGTTAGGAAAAGAACAGTTAATCCCACTTTATAAGTAGCTCATGCATGAAATTTTTTGAAAAAAACACATGTCAACGCTGGTAATAATATTCCAGGAGATGTAGACATGGACAAGACCATTACATGTATTCCTGGATTGGAAGGCACTCTCCGGTGTCGAGACCTCCCAGGCATTTGCAGGCTCAAAGAAGCTAATGATCCGCTTTTGCAGTTCTTCATCAAGGAAACTGCAGCTATGCCACGAGCATATGGTGTCATACTTAATACCTTTGATGGACTCGAAGCCTCTATGGTCTCTAAACTTGGCTCCTTCTTTTCCAAGATTTACACTCTTGGTCCTCTACAAGGTCTCTTCGATACCTTTGCTAAAAGCCCCTCCGCAAGAACTTCCTTCAATGGTCTCTTGTGGAAAGAAGACAGAGGCTGCATATCGTGGCTTGATTTTCATCCGTCAAGATCGGTAATATATGTTAGTTTTGGGAGCTTGGTTTGTCTAGTTCGTGATCAACTATTGGAGTTTTGGCATGGTTTAGTGAATAGTGGGAAACCATTCCTCTGGGTCTTAAGATCTGACTCAATCTTGGGAGAAGATGGTGTTAGTGAGGTTCCTTTGGAACTTAAAGCTGCAACTGAGGAAAGGGGATGCATAGTGGACTGGGCTCCACAAGAAGAGGTCCTAGCCCATCCAGCCATTGGAGGGTTCCTGACTCACAGTGGATGGAACTCCACATTGGAGAGTATATTTGCAGGAGTTCCAATGATTTGTTGGCCCATGTTTGCTGACCAACAAGTGAATAGTAGGTGTGTTAGCGAGTTATGGAAGATTGGTTTTGATATGAAAGACAAGTGTGAGAGGGCCGTGATTGAGAAATTGGTAAGGGATTTGATGGAAAGTGACGAGATTGTCAAATCGACAGATGAATTTGCACGGATGGCTCGTGATAGCGTGAAGGAAGGTGGATCTTCCTACTCCAACTTGCAGAAGCTAATTGAAGATATAAAATCGATAAGCTTAGCCGGGAAGGTCTCTTCATCAAATGCTGAATAGCTTTTAAAATGATATGTTTGTTGAAGAGCTTGCGTCCCTAGATGCTTGTTAATAAAGAAATTGGTGAGTTTTTCATGTATTTTCTGGGAAAGCGTGCAAAATCCTAATAATTACAAGGAGACAATTCCGACACTCATGTTTGTAATCCTCCCAGGGATCTTTAATATAGACAAAATATTAATTACTGAAATAATGAAAATGATTTTTTTTATGATTATTAATTATATAAATATATTTTTTTATAAGAATAATTTAAATTTTATTGAAATAAAATAATGTATTATTATAATTTTTTTATTAATATATCTTTTTCCTACAAAATAATACTTCTCTTTTGTTTTATATTACTTATTTAATAAAAATTAATAGTAATTAGAAAAAATATCAAAAAAGATTGGCATTTTACCATGATTAACATGATAAGTAATTAGAAAAAATATCAAAAAAAATTGGCTTGGATTTCAAATTAAATAAAGTAGAAGTTGACTTGATATAACATGAGTAACATGATAAGTCTAAATTTAATATGTCAAAAACTTGATTTGATTTTAAAAAAATTTCTAAGACAACGTTGTTTGAACCCTTTTTTTTTTGTATAATGAGATGATAATGCTTTTAATTGATTTGGTTCAACTTGTCTTAACCCTTACACTCGCGACTCAACTTAACCCATTATACCTACAACTCAGGCAATGAATCCGATTGGGTTTAATAACTTTTTTAGAATTTATTTTTTATTTAATCATATAGAAAATAAAATGACATGTAAGAGAAAGACACTAAATAAAATTTAAGAAAAACAAATCATTGCAAAAGGTTGTGAAAAAAAAGTGTTCGCTAATGTCATAAAAAGAATACCATAACCTTATTAGAAAACAAATCAAAAATTCAATGTGATGTAAAACTCATGGATATAAAAATCTTGAAATCCACATCCAAATCGACTATTTTCAAGAAAGTTAGGATTAGGTTTGGAATTGGTCTTAATAATAACTTATACAAATACACTAAGACTATAGATAATAAAACCCCCATCAAATGTCTATAAAGAGATGTGAATAAAAGGTATAAAAGAAGATATGAAGCTTGGTTAATTCTTTGGGAAGTTAGAGTAGTTCAATAAAAAATTAAAAAGTTACGAGTAAAACCTCACACACAATAATAATTATTGAAATTAAAGTTTAAAAAGAAAACCTAAATGCAAGATAAATAACTATATTTATAATGTGTAAAAACATTTTAAATAATACTAGAAAAAAGAATAAAAATTTATAAATAATATAAGAAAAATAATCCCATATCAATTAGGAAACAATATAATTGTTGTGTAATGACTTTTGAACCTTATTGCAGGCTTTCTTGATGTTTGATTGACTTGAAATTTTAACCCAATATATAAAAGATTTCTAAAAACTTGTAAAAAAATTTCAATATAATCTAATGGTCAAATAAAAAGGTATGCTTATTAGAGTAAAACTATGTATTAAAAAAATAAGCTCAAAACCACTTCTAAAATTGAAATTAATAAGTCCACCATTGCAAAATTATTAAGCCCATATAGTAAATAGGTTAGGGCCCTCTTGGATATAAATTAGAATGAATAAAGTTTAATCATTACTTGTTGAAGTTGTAGCCTCTTTGAAATTCACATTGGTTCAAATACTCTAAATAAGCTTATTGAATGCATCTTTGATCTTGATCTTGTAATTGACCTAAATGTAACTTCTAATGGATCCTTTGGTATAGTTTGAGATGCATCATCCTTTCTCTCCTAAAAAAAAGTCATCCACGAATCATCACCTACATCAAACAAAGAGAGATAAAAAAAACATTGAATGTAACACTAATACCATACCCACCTAGTAGATCTACTTTTTAAGTATTATTATTAATTCTTCTTTCAAGGATTTGAAATGGTCAATCTCCTTTTAATATCAATGACACAACCAAAAGATTGATGTCTTCTCCCAAATGCATAAGTGTTGAAGTAATAAATAATCCGATAAGATCGGAGTCGAATCATAGGAAGGTTAACTATATAAACTATAAATAAAGAAATAAATAATTATAAAAAAGGAGTTGAAGAGAGCTTTGAGATGTGATATTAATGTAAGGATTAAATAAGCATAAAATAATTGTCAAGTTTAGAGGATTCAGTAATAGTATTTCAAACGAGTATAATATAAACTCTTTTTATTACTTAACTAGAAACCACATATAAAGGAGGTTCCAATCGGATTATAAATTGTTAACATGATTATATTAATTATTTTATTTGAATAATGCTAGCACTTCAAAATATTATTAGGTATTCATGATTATAACTTATGTTAAGAACAAATCAAATTCCTTTTATAGCACAGGTGTCGGTTATACCATATAGTTGAACTATGAAAGTGTCAAATATTTGTTGTACCAAGGGTTATACAACATAAATCTAGAATAACTATTTAACAAACAAAGTATTAAAAATAAACAAGATAACATATACAAAACATGTTAGTATCAAACATTAAAGTCCATATTGAGTTTATTGATTAGTTTTTAAAAGTGTATTTTTATCAAGGTTTTATATCATCATTTTGAACTTGAAGTATCAATAACTCCTTAACTACAATATATTTTATAATAATATATCTAATAATATAAGATATCTTTAATTTATGGTAAATATTTATTTTAAATACAGGTCTATCACATAAATCAAATGATTGATTGATGAGTTTAACTACTGATATTGAGAAGACAAAGAAAGGCCTAAGCTTAAAAAAGAAATGCTGATTCAGTCCATATTGAAATACTATTTAATCATTGGTTCATATCTAGAGCTATAGATCTTGAATTTTAGTTTGGTTTATATGGCTTGAAAGATAAGACATAGGCTTAAAATATTCATGAAAGTCTAAGACTCAATTCTGCCATTTTGAGGTCAAAATCTTAGTTTCAAAAGAGAAGTCTGAATTTGTCTTGTAGTCTAGATATTGTTGAGTGTTAAGCTCATATCTAGAGTTTTAGAAGTCCAAATGCACTGATTGTTTTTTTAATAGGAAGTAAAGATAATTTCCTAAAATTTTTATGAGACAATTTATTCAAATTCTAATGTTAGCAATGATGTTTTGTTAAGATAAGAAGATAAAGATTGTCACAAAGTCAAGATGTGGTCACTCACTCAACAATTAGTCATTAAATCAATAGTTTCAAATTTTAACCTATAAAAAAAGGTATTTTTCATGCATTTAGGTATCTTGATTTTCAAATCAAGATTATGTTCTTGCTCTCTTTCTTTATATTTAATATCTTTTTTTATTAATATCTTGTTTATGCCTTTTGATTTCCTTTACTATATTTATATAATTATGTTCTCATCTTGTTTGTTATGTTTTCTCTTATTCATTATGTTTATCTAAGTTTATTATGTCAAGGTGAAAAGGTAACACTAATGGTGTAAAAATAAGGATAATATAAACTTAACATGGATTTTAATATTTGATACTAGCATATTTTGTATTTGTTATCTTATTTACTTTTAATACTTTGCTTGTTAAATAGTTAATCTAGATTTATGTTGTATAAGCTATGAAAGGAACTTGATTTGTAGTTAATATAAGTAATAAGTATGAATACTTGACAACATTTACAAGCATTCTTGACACTTTCATAGCCCAACTATATGGTATAATTGATACTTGTTTTATGAAAGGAACTTGATTTGTAGTTAATATAAGTTATAAGTATGAATACTTGACAACATTTACAAGCATTAACATTATTCAAATAAAATAACTAATGTAATGATGGTAACAATTTATAATCCAATTAGAACCTTCTTTGTGTGTGGTTTCTAATAGAGTAATACAAAGAGTTTATACAATGATTGTTTGAAATAACATTAGTGAATTTTCTAACCTTGATATTTGTTTTTATTATTGTTTAATCCTCACATTAATCTTACATCTCAAAATTCTCTTTAACTTATTATTATTGTTGTTATTTATAATTTGTATAGTTAACCTTCCTATAGTTCGACTCGGTCTTGTCGGGTTATTTATTACTTTGACACTTCTACACTTGAAAAAAGACATCAATCTTTTGGTCGTGTTGTTTATAATATACTTATTCTTACACCATTAATGTAAACTTTTCACCTGGACATAATAAACTTAACTAAATATAATGAAAGAGAGAAATATAAATAAACAAGATAAGAATATAAATAAGATATAAGTTAACTACGTAAATAAAATAAAATAAAAAATATAAATAAGAGATTAATGAAAGTAAAACTTAAGCATTGCAATAATATAAAGAGAGAGAGCAGTAACATGAGTTGCCAAAGATGCCTAAATACATAGCAAATACCTCTTTTAAATAAAATAAAATAAAAAATATAAATAAGAGATTAATGAAAGTATCAGATCCAGTTCAATGTATTTTTATAATTTTAAACTAGGTTTGATCTCCATTATTCACGTAAATAATGAAAATATTGTTTATTGTTCAAGTAAATAGTAAAAAATTTCTTTATTATTTTATTTAAATAAATATGAAGAGTTACACAGTTAAAACCATATCTTGACTTGGTGACAATCCTTATTTTCTTGTCTAAACAAAACTTCATTATTAACATTAGAATTTAAATAGACAGTCTATTTTTTTTCCAATGAAAGTTCTATAAAATTATCTTAACTTTCCAATAAAAATAAATCGATGCATTTGGACTTCTAAAACTTGAGATATGGGTTGAACATTGGACAATGTCTGGGTTGCAGAATAGATTTTGACTTCTTTGTTGTTGCTATAATCTGAGCTTGAAAATGATTTTTTTGAGTCCTGGACTCTTATGAAAGTTTTAGAACTATATCTTAACTTTTCATCCATATAGAACAATTCTAAATCCAAGTTCTACAGCTCTAGTTATGATTCAATAACCGAATAGTGTTCTAGTTTGGTCTGAACTAACATCTTTTTTGTAATCTTAGCTCTCTCTTTGTCTTTTCTATTTCAGTAGTTATACTTATCAATCAATCCTTTCATTTACGTGATATGCTTGCATTTAAGATAAATATTTATCATAAATTAAAGGTATCGTATAATATTAGACATGTTATTATACAACATGCTTTAGTTAAAGAGTTATTGACAATTCAAGTGAAAAATAATGACATAAAATCTTGATAAAAACACACTTTTAAATACTAATCAATCAATTTCTTTTTTTGCATATGCACCAAAACCTAATCACCTGATTAAAATATACCATCTCTCGTTCTTTATTAGTTTTAAATGCAAATTGCTCATTTGTTTATATATATGCCACCTCATAATCTTATAATCCCATGGAGATCATTTACTACCTGTGCCTTTGTATTTTCATCAAGACTCCCCATTTCATTAATAGATAAGGGAAACAAATCCAAATGAGTCAAATGATTAAAGCAATAAATAATTTCAAAATGCAAATAATAAGTAGTAGAGTTCACACCTATTATAAAAAAATTCAACAAATAATAGATAATCTTGCTAATTTTTTAAATTATTTTGAATGATAGTTCTTAACAATGTAGTTAAAGTTCTATTAACTTTTCAGTTTAACTATCTATTTATGGATGATGAGTAATAAAAAAATAATAATTTATCCTTAATTTCCAATACAAAACCTTCTAAAATTAGCAAAGAAATTTAACATCACTATTAGACACAATGCTTCCAAGTACCCCAAGAAGCCGAACTATCTCCTTAAAGAATAAATCTGCTATATTTGTTATATCATTAGTTTTATGACAAGATATGAAATATGTCATCTTAAAAAATATATCAATAACTACAAAAATAGAACCTTTAGCCCTTTTTTATCTAGGAAAACCTAGCATAAAATCCATAGATATATCAACATAAGGTTCTTTAGGCACTAGTAAAGACGTAAATAAATCATAAGGTAAAAATTTAAACTTAACTTGTTCACATCTTATGTAGCCATCACAAATTCTATGCACGTATCTTTTAATTTTAGGCCAATAAAAATGCTCATACTAAAAATTTAAAGTTTTATAAACTCCAAAGTTTCTTATTAATCCACCCCAATGAGCTTTATGAATTAACAATTCACACGTATAACAATTAGACACACACAATCTTTTTTTTTTCTTTTTTTTTTAAAAAAATCTAAGAAATACAATCTTTTCCATGCAAAACTCATATTTTTTTTCAACTTAACATATAAACATTATTTTTGTAAAATAACCAATACATTTCTTGAATGTTCAACATGCTCCTTTATATTCTTACTATAAATTAAAATATCATTAAAATAAACTATTTACCAAATTTTTTTCGCAAAACATGGTTTCTTAATCTCATAAAACTAGGTGTATTAGTAAGTTCAAAAGGCATAACTAACAACTTATATAAATCATATTTAGTTTTAAACCGAAGTTTTCTATTCATCTTTCTCTTTCATTCTTTTTTTTTTATATATATATAATATCCACTTTTGAAATTAATTTTAAAAAATATATAAAACACATATAATTTATCTAACACATCATCAAGTCTAGGAATTAGAAGTCTATACTTTATTGTAATTTTATTGATAGCATGACAATCATTATACATCCTTAAAGTCTCATTCTTTTTTTATACTAATAATATTGGAATTGTATATGAACTCATGCTTTCTCTTATCTATTGTTTTATCCTTGACTCCTCCACTTGCCTTTGAAGTTTTTTTGTCTCCTCAAGATTTTTTTTTTGTCTCTTAGGTATATATGCTTTAGATACAAGATTAATTTGGTGCTTAAATACCTGTAAAAGATGGCAACCTACTAAGAATCTCATCATGAAAGATGCCCTTAAAATCCTATATAAAGAAACACAAACACTAGGAATACAATGATCAAAGTTATTGTTAAAATATACCTTCTTTTATTAAACTCATCATTTAATAACATTCTTAATCTTAATCTCTTTTGCACAAAAATGAACATGTTTTTATTTTTTCCATACTCCTTTTTTTCCTCACCTTTCCTTCTTCTCTGCTTTATCAACTCAATCCTTAATAATTCCTATTTTGAACGAATCTAACCTTATTTAATTTTGGATCACTTTATCTTCACTTTTCCTCACATCCTTAAAGGATTGATGTTTTTCTTCAACTTTGCTTTCTCCTTTTAATTTCATTTGATTTTCATACATCTATTTAGGGTAGAATGGTACATGTGTGAATGTCTTCTCATCATTCTTAAAAGAATATATATTTTTAAACCCATCATGCTTGGCTTTTCTATCAAATTATCAAGGTTTTTATAATAATAAATGAGTAACATGTACAGACATAACATCACCAAAACCTCATCCTTTTATTTTACAATACCCAAAACCTGTGTAGTAACTTTTAGTTCTTTACAATGATTTAACCATTGAAGTCTATATGTTTTTTCATGCTTAATAATGTTCAAATTTAATTTTCTAACAAATATAGTATTAGCAACATTAACACAACTTTTACTATCAATAATCATACTATATACCTTATTATTTATATGATATCTAGTATGGAATATGTTCTTGTTTTATTGCTCTACATCATCCTCCTTAAGTGTTCTCCTAATCATTAAAGCTTTTCTATCAACTAGATATTCAATATCACTACAGTCCTCAAGTGGTAGCATCCCCCCCTTTTTGGATTTGTCACTTTTGAATTCAATATTCTCATGCTCTTTCATAACCATAATAATCCTTTTATTTGGATATTCTATATGTTTACTACTCAAACATCTGAAACTCTTAATATCATGATTACAATTAAATGAGTTCTTAACTTTACCTTTTGTTTTAATGGCTAAATCTTTTCTCCAAGCCTTAAGTGATTCAACTTTATTTCCCACAATATTCAGATTTGATGTAGCATCCTTTTCTCTTTTATAATTCAGCCTTTAAGCTGAAAAAGAACCTAAACTACCTTTTTGATGTGTGTTGCCTTTTCTCTTCAACTGCCTCTATATTTTACTAGCCATATGAGCCATAATTTTAAGCTCAATATAACTGCAACTCATCTATATTAGCTATCTCTCTATTCAATTGATTTAAGAACCTTGCCACTATAGCTTATTTATCATCCACAACATTATCTCTAATAATGAAAATCTTCATTTCTATGTAGAGATCCTCCACACTTCTAGAAAACCAAGATAAATTTTGCAATCTTTATATGGTTTTTTATAATGATGACAAGTAACAAGTATTTTTATCATGATTACTTTAATCTCATCTCAAGTTGCCATTGATCTCTTTTCATTCCTCCTTTTTTCTGATACAAATTGATCCCACCAAATAATAGCATAGTAAATAAACTCAATAACAAGAGGTGGCATTTTCTTCATTTTAAAGTAATGATGAGAGTAAAAAATCAACTTCATTTATTTCCCTACTCCAAATAAGCTATTGAATTATTTTTGCCTTGAAAAGCCAAATACTTTATCTTACCACTACCTAAATCTCTATCCAAATCATCTTGAAATTTATCCTATCTATCTACTCTCTTATAGTCAAATTGCTTAAGTGGCTTAACTACCTTAGGCCTTTGGTTTCTATATGGCTAAAACTTACCATTATGGTTATCATCAAAATTCTTGGCTTTCTCATCTATATTTTAGCTATAAATTTTTTTGGAAGTAAATTAGCTCATTTTGTAAAATGTTTTCCTTCAAAACCCCTATGATTTGGACCATCTCAAAGACTAGCCATTCTCAAACCAGTCATCTCACTCATTACTTTGAAAAACCTTGTATTCATCAACTTTAGTTATTGTTTCAAGGCCAAATAACCCTATTTAAGATTATTTCTTTATTTTAATGGTGATAATCCATTCTTAGTTGATATTATCAAGAGTGAAAAATCATACACACACATACACACTCGTGTGTTTATACTCAATAGATGTTACTCTTCTCATGTTTCACATAAAGTTTTGACTTTTTACTCTAGTATACCCATCTTCGCCTTTTACCACTCAATTCTCAAAATTTATATTCTTAAGGAACTAGTTCACAACAAATGAAAGATTAATATCTTAATGGCGCAATTCAAATAATGTAAAGACTTAAGAAGTAATAAAGATTGAAAACTTTCAATATAAAACTCGGGGTATAAAATCATAAATATCAATATGAAATGATGTTAAATATTAATGATATAAAAACATAAAATAAAAGACTACAAAGACTAAGAAATTGATACAACAAGATTTAAAAGACTCAAAATAATAATAAAATATTTAATTTTGTTTTTATATATGGTGGCTGAAACTGAAAAAAATAATATTACTTTTTTTTTGTAATTTCTCTAAAAAACCCAACCAAGTATACCTAAAATATCCTAAATGAAGATTGATCTCTAAGAAACTCCAATAATCAAGATGTTTTTTAGATTTAAAGAAAATGACCACACTCTATGTTTCTTTGAATCAAGATTTTATGGCAAACCCTAAAAATTTCTTTTCTTACTATTTGCTTTGTTGTTCTTATTCTTTTTTTGTTTTATAAAAATTTATTTATTCAAGGTCACTAATAGTTTTTTTTTCTTTTTAACTTGATGCCACAACTAGTTCTTAGAAAAGATAAAGAACTCGACAACAATGGAGTATGTAAAAGCCATAATCAAATTGACTCTTCCTAACAAAGCCAAGGTTAATTTTTGGAATTGAGCTTGACATAATGATAATCTATACCAATGCACCAACACTAATAATAATAATTATTGAAATCAATGTCTATCCCAAAAAATACTAGCTAACCCTATTTATGATATGTAAAAACATCCTAAAAAATACAAGAAAAATAATAATTTTTTAAAATAAAATAGAAAAAATTAATCATAAATTAACTAGGAAACCAATACAATTCAGTATAGTAACTTCTAGATATTATCATAAGGCCTTTCCAATGTCTAAGTGCCCCGGAGTTTTAACCTTATATAAAAAAATGACCTTTGAAAACATCTATAAAAATTTCAGTCCGATCTAATAATCGAATAAAAAACTATGCTTGTTATAGTAAAATAATATATTAGAAAAAATAAGCCAAAACCACCTCTAATGTCAAAATTAATTACCTCACCATTACAAAAATAATTAGCCCCATATTTTAGATGGATTAGGCCTTTTTTGCGGTATTAGATTGATTAAAGTCTAATCATTACTTATTAAAATTGTACCCTCCTTAGAACTCACCTTGGCCTAGATTCTCTGAATAAACTAATTAAATTTATCATTGATTTTATAATTGACCTATCTAAAATTTTTAATGGATTCTTTATTGTCATTTGAATTGCATTAGAATGACATTTAATAAAATGATATAGAAAAATCTATGATTAATTTATCCTAATAAATTGAAATTAAAATGAAAAAAAAAAGCTAAAAAGAGCCATGTGTCAAGGCTTGGGTGGCCAACATGCATGACTTATAAATAATATAGTCAGACAAGTTGGCCTACAAGGCTAGGAGTATATGCTTGCTATTAATCTTTTTTATTTGAAATAGAATAGGTTGAAAAAACATCATTCACTTATATATATATATATATATGTATTTGATAGCATTCTTTAAATTTGAATATAATTTGATGTAGATCGACGAAGAGATTTGGTTCAATATATATGAAAAGCAATCGTATAGTTACAGGCAACACATAATTTACTAGTTTTGTTCCATTTATAAAAAATGGCTAAAAAATCAAGATTCATCCATTTGGCCATATAAATACCCATTTGAACCGTTTTAAATAAACTCGTATATAATCTCAAAACATTTTTTATGTGCTTAAAAAATAAAAAAAATAAAACTAAAATGAAAAAAATTTCTTATGTGCCAATCTATATTTTTAGACGATATTAAGAGATACAAATATTTAAATAAAACTCATATTATCAAATGGAATCAACTAACACCAAAGTCAATATTTTTGGCCTTTAAAATATGAATAATTGATAACTTTCTTTGTCCTCTTTTATTTTATTTTTTTGTGACTTTCTCTTACCTTTCTAAAGCTCAAGAATTGAGATGTGAACAAACAAAGTTCTGGGCCATAATATAAAAGTGTCAAACTAAAAGGATCAAAAATAAAATTTACCAAACTTTAGAGGTAAAAATTATTAAAAAAGCCTTAATAAATAGTAGTGGAAAAAAAAGCTTCATTTTACTTTGACTTTAAATGTTGGTTTTTAAATTCTAATTTTTTTATAAGCAATAAAATCAAATTTTGTTTTGTAGAATTAAGTGTCAATTCAATATCAAAATTTTTTTATCTTTATAATTATAGTGAAGAAAAAATTTAAGTGCAAAAAAAAAACCATTATAATCCATAATATTTCTCTTTATACACTATATATCATAGTAAAAGAGCCACACATTTTAGGTTTCTTGTTAGTTGTTAATGAGTACCCCGCGTATACAATGAATTATCAATTTGGGATAGGATAAGATAGACATAGTACAATCTATTATTGCAAGCCATGTTGATTTTTTTTTAATCTTTCCAACATTCTTTCCTATTCAAGTTAAGTATTTCATTTTTTATATATTAATATTTAATAAAAATAAAATATTTATTATAAAGCAAATAACATTATTTAATTATATGTGCTAAGAGTATAGTAATCGCGAAATTATAATACAAGTAACAATATCAAACTTTTTTTTATCTATTTTTAGTTAACATATCAAATCGTGATATTTAAAAATAATGGATTTATTTCTATTGAAATTTCAATAAGATTTCCCTTAATATATCATGGTCCCAGGCGCTGACATCAAAGAAATTTACACAATCCATTAACATAATCAAGCAATTTAATATACTAATAAAATATAAAAGAATTTAAATAAGAAAAGCATAAAATAAAAAGATAGCTACTACTTTAATTTAATTTCAAGTTCTTTTCTAGCAAAAAATTTAAGTCTAGAAGTTCTAGTTTACATGCCAAAATTAAAATATTATAATTCATTATTCATAACTATAATATTATAAACATATCCTTCATATTCATTAGAAAAAGAAAGTGATAACAAAAGTTCACTTTTGATGATCTTGTGAAGAGCTTGAAACAATAATTAGCATGACAATACATTAATTTATACTATTATTTTAAATAATCTTAATTAATCTTTTTTGAAGAATTCATTTCCATTTCTACTACATTTTTATCATCCTAATTAATCCAACAACAAATTAAATTCCTACACTAGTTTCTCCTTCTCTATGGATATATCCTACTTTAATGGTTTAATAAATGGACTATTTTATTTCATAGTTGATTTGTCCGGTTAATTATTTCAAGAACTAAATGATCTTGTGATCTTTGTTCGTTATCCATAAACACAACAATCTTCATATCTATTAGTTACTTCAACATTCTCATTTAGAAGCTAATAATTTCTAGATATCCCAACTAGAAATTATCCAATACGACATTGTACTCAAATGCCCATTATTCCAACATTTTTATTTGGAAGCAAATAATTTCAGTAATTCTAAATGGATACCAATAAATCTATAATCATACTCAAATGCTAATTATTCTAGTATTTCTATTTGAAAGCCAATAATTCTAGTAATCTTAATTAAATACAAGTCAATTTGGCATCTTACTTAAATGTCAATTATTCTGTTTTTCATCTTATCAAGTATCAATCATTACAAACTCTATGAAAACATTGATATCAAGAAAATAACATTCATTATTAATTTTTAATATTGGAATTAATAGCTACTAAAATATTGAGCATTTATTTGAAGTCTACGGTAGTTTGACCATCCTCAATAGTTGTGTAACTTTTGCAACTTTTCCTGTATCATCAAAAAACTTATTTCAAATTCTAGATTCGTAATACAATGTTCTCATTTTGACACAATTAAAGAGTTAATGTCTTCTCTTAAGTGCAGGAGTGTCGAAATAATAAATAATTCAGCAAGACTAGGGTTGAAATATAGGGAAGTTAACTATATAAACTACAAATAAAGAAATAGATAATAATAGAAAAGAACTTCAAGATGTGATATTGATGTAAAGATTAAACAAGAATAAAATAATTATCAAGGTTAGAGGATTCACTAATGACATTTCAAAAAAATATAGTATAAACTCCTTTTAATACTTAACTGGAAACCACACAAAAAAGAGGTTCTAATCGAATTATAAATTGTTAACATAATTACATTAGTTATCTTATTTGAATAATGTCAATACTTGTAAATGTTGTCAGGTATTTATGATTATAATTTATGTTAACAACAAATCAAGTTCCTTTCATAGCACAAGTGTCAATTATACCATATGATTAGGCTATAAGAGTGTCAAGTATTTGTTGTACCAAGGGTTATATAACATAAATTTAGATTAACCATTTAACAAGTAAAGTATTAAAAGTAAACAAGATAAAAAATACAAAACATATTAGTATCAAACATTAAAGTCCATGTTGAGTTTATACTATATTTATTCTTATACCATTAGTGTAACTTTTTCACCTTGAGATAATAAACTTTGATAAACATAATGAAAAAGAGAAAAACATAAATAAACAAGAGGAGAATATAACTATATAAGTATAGTAAAGGAAATCAAAAGGCATAAATAAGATACTAATAAAAGAAAAACTTAAGCATTATAAAAATATAAAGAAAGAGAGTAAGAACATGATCTTGATCTGAAAACCAAGATGCCTAAATGCATGAAAAATGCCTCCTTTTATAAGCTAAAATTTAAAACTATTGATTTGATAGCTAATTGTTGAGTAGGTGACCACATCTTGATTTGATGAACAATTCTTATCTTTTTGTCTAAAAAAAATATCATTGCTAACATCAAAATTTGAATAGATGTCTTATGAAAGTTTTAAAAAATTATCTTAGCTTCCCAATAAAAAAAATCAATGCATTTGGACTTCTAGAATTCGAGATATGGGCTAAATATTGAACATTATCTGAACTGTAGGACAAATTTTAACTTCTTTTTTTATGCTATAATTTAGATTTTAACTCTCATGAATGTTTTAAGCTTATTTCTTAGTTTTCTAGCCATATACACTAAAATAAAATATAAGATCTATAGCTCCAAATATGACCTAATGACTAAACAGTATTTCAATTTGAATTGAATGAGCATCTCTTTTCTAAGTTTAGCCTTTTCTTTGTCCTTTTACTTTCAATAGTTAATCACATCAATCAATCATTTGAATTGTGAACATCAATCAATTCTTTGAATTGTGAGATATTCTTGTATTTAAAATGAGTATTTACCATAAATTAAAGTTATCTTATATTATCAAACTTATTATTATAAAACATGCTTAAATTAAGATACTTTAAGCGCAATATGATGATATAAAACCTTAATGAGAATGTACTTTTAAGTAATAATCATATTTTCAATTTCCACTTGATTTTCATTTTATATCTAAGAAATTCTATAATTTTTCATATTCTTATCAAATACTTTAATCCTTTCACCATTTAAGTTACATCATAATTATTTTCAAGTGACCCTAAAATTCTATTTATTTTTACCAATTCATTATAACCATATATTCTTTCACTTTCTATTCCTTCGTTCAAACCATTCCTTTATTTAAACCTATTTTTCATTTAAACATAATGATTAGTACTTAAAAGTGTATTTTTATCATGGTTTTATATCATCATTTTGCACTTGAAGTATCAATAACTCCGTAACTAAAACATGTTTTATAATAATATATCTAATAATATAAGATACCTTTAATTTATGGTAAATGTTCATTTTAAATGCAGGCCTATCACATAAATGAAAGAATTGATTGATGACTTTAAGAACTTAAATTGCAAAGGCAAAGAGATGGCCAAACTTAGAAAAGAGATGTCGGTGCAATCCAAACCGGAACACTGTTCGGTAATTGGGTCATATCTGGAGCTATATATCTCAGATTTAGGTCCAATTTATATGGATGGAAAGGTAAGACATAGGCCTACAACTTTCATATGGAGCCCAAGATCTAAAAAGGTAATTTTCAAGTCCAAATTGTAGCAACAACAAAGAAGCCTGAATCTGTCTTCCAGCCCGAGCTTTGTTTGGTATTTTGGCCATATCTGGAGTTCTAGAAGTCCAAATGAGCTGATTTTTTATTGTATAAATTATAATATTTATTTTATTTTCTTTTTTTACTTTTCTTGTATATAACTTTGTTTCTTTTGTTTTGGTTGTCTTTATTTTGTTTTCTTCCTTCTTCTTTTGTTTTCTTCTTCCTTTTATTCTATTCCTACACGTGCATGAGAGTGTGGTCATGTACATCAAGTGGTAAACTTTGTAGGATATCCTCATCATTTTTAGAAAATATAGCCGAAGAAGATAATCAATCACTTCATAATGAGAATAATGAGAATAACCGTGCTAGAACACTTAGAGACCACATGAATCCCACCAGAACAAGTGCACCATCATGCATAGTTTTTCCTCCCGATGCATCTCATTTTAATTTTAAGCCAGACATTATTCAACTTTTACCATCTTTTCATGGCTTGGAATTGGAAAATTCATACTTGCATTTAAGGGAATTTGAGGAGGTTTGCAACACATATAATAATTTAAATTGTAGCATGAACACCATCAAATTAAAGCTTTTTCCTTTTTCATTAAAAGATAAAGCTAAAACATGACTACAAAATTTAAGACTAGGATCCATTCGGGCTTGGGATGAAATGCAACAACAGTTTTTAAAAAAGTTTTTCCCATCTCATAGAACAAACTCTTTCAAGAGACAAATCACCACTTTCACTCAAAAACCAGGAGAAACATTTTACCAATGTTGGGATAAGTATCGAGACTTGCTTAGTACTTGCCCTCATCATGGTTTTGAAACATGGAGATTGGTTTCACAATTTTATGAAGGGTTAACACCTAAAGATAGGCAAATGGTTGAATTGATGTGCAATGGAACTTTTGAAGATAAAGACCCTGATGAAGCAATGGAGTACTTAGACTTGTTAGCTGAAAATGCTCAAAATTGGGACACCGCGGGTACTTATGAGGCACCGAGTAAAACTCAATCTCATACATCTAGTGGAGGTATGTACAACTTCTAATGCATTGATTAATTGTAGGAATGGACTGATGAAACTATCATTTGGAAACATGATATTGGAGATGAATATTTTCAATATTTGCAAGCAACCTAGAGATGATAATGATTTACAGGAAGTGGACTTTACTGAAAAATTAATTCATGATCAATTTCCAACCACTTCCTGTGAAATTGAGATTAATGAATCTGATGATTTGCAAATGATTTATTTTCAGGAATAATCAAAGACAAGTAATTGGAGGCCACAAATTGAGGAATTGTCACCACGATCAATTAAGTCCATACCTTCAAATGTTCAACCACCAAAACCTGATTTGAAGCCATTGCCATCCAATCTCAAATACTCATTTTTGGGAGAAAATGAAACTTTTCCGGTAATAATCTCTTCCAAACTTAATGCACATCAAGAAGGTAAGTTATTACAAACTCTGAAAATGAACAAAAATGCATTAGGATGGACCATAGCTGATATAAAAGGAATTAGTCCTTTGATTTGTACACATAGAATTTATTTAAAGGAAAATGCTAAACCCTCTAGAGAAATGCAACGAAGGCTAAATCCTAATATGAAGGAAGTAGTAAAAAATAAAGTCATTAAGCTTCTAGATAATGAAATCATTTATCCTATTTCTGACAGCAAATGGGTAAGTCCTACCCAAGTTGTACCCAAGAAGTCTGGAGTCACTGTGATAACAAATGAGAACAATGAATTAATTCCCACTAGAACTGTTACTGGTTAGCGCATGTGCATTGACTATAGGAAACTTAATTCAATGACTAGAAAAGATCATTTTCCTTTACCTTTCATGGATCAAATCCTAGAAAGAGTTGCAGGTCATGAATTTTATTGTTTCCTAGATGGCTATTCGGGTTATAACCAAATTGAAATTGCATTGAAAGATCAAGAGAAGACTATTTTCATATGTCCATTTGATACTTTTACATATCAAAGGATGCCTTTTGGATTATGTAATGCACCAGCCACATTTCAAAGATGCATGCTTAGTATATTTAGTGATATGGTTGAACATTTTCTTGAGATTTTCATGGATGATTTTTCTGTTTTTGGCGATTCATTTGATGATTGTTTGACTAACTTAGGAAAGGTTTTGACCAGGTGTGAAGAGAAGAATCTTGTGCTGAATTGGGAAAAATGTCATTTTATGGTAACAAATAGCATTGTACTTGGTCACATTGTTTCATTAAAAGGAATTGAGGTTGACAAATCTAAAATCGAGTTAATTGCAAACTTGCCAACACCAAAATCTCTTAAAGATGTTAGATCATTCCAGGGACATGCTGGTTTTTATAGAAGGTTCATCAAAGATTTTAGTGTAATATCTAAGCCCTTAAGTAACCTTCTAACACGACGAAAAGATTGTTGTCTTCTCCCAAGTGCAGGAGTGTCGAAGTAATAAATAACCCGGCAAGACCCGGGTCGAACCACAGGGAGGTTAATTGTACAAATTATAAATAACAATAATACAACAACAATAACAATAACAATAACAACAACAACAATAATAATAATAATAATAATAATAATAATAATAATAATAATAATAATAATAATAATAATACTAGTAGTAGTAGTAGTAGTAATACTAATAATAATAGTAATATAGTAAGAATAATAATAATAAAGAAAGAGAAGAAGAAGAAGATGATGAGAACTTGGAGGTGGAAAATTAATGTAAGGATTAAACAATAATAATAACAAAATGTCAAGGTTAGAGGTTCCACTAATGGTATATCAAACAAGTATAGTATAAACTCTTATTATTGAATTGGAAACCACACACAAAGGAGGTTCCAATCAGATTATATATTGTTAACATGATTACATTAGTCATCTTATTCAATTAATGCTAATACTTGTAAATCTCGTCAAGCATTCATGATTATAACTTATGTTAACAACAAATCAAGTTCCTTTCATAGCTCAGGTGTCGGTTATACCATACATTATGGGCTATGAAAGTGCCAAGCATTTGTTGTACCAAGTGTTATACAACATAAATCAAGATTAGTTATTTAACAAGCAAAGTATTAAAGAGTGAACAAGATAACAAATATAAAACATGTTAGTATCAAACATTAAAGTCCATATTAAGTTTACATTATACTTATTCTCACACCATTAGTGTAACCTTTTCACCTTGACATAATTAACTTAGCTAGACATAATGAAAGAAAGCAAAATAGATAAACAAAATAAGAACATAAAAGTTAACTAAGTAAAGGAAAGGAAATGAAAGGCATAAACTTAATATTAATGAAAGCAAAGCATAAACATTACAAAAAATACAAAGAGAGAAAGGAAGAGCATGATCTTGATCTGGAAACCAAGATGCCTAAATGCATGGCAAATGCCTCCTTTTATAGGCCAAAATTTGGAACTATTGATTTGATGACTAATTGATAAGTGGGTGGCCAACTTTTGACTTGGTGACAATCTTTATCTTCTCTTGTCTGCCCAAAACGTCATTGATAACGTCAAAATTGGAGTCAGTTGTACATGAAAGTTGTAGGCAATTGTCTCAGCTTTC
>NW_011501457.1:0-42391 GCF_000495115.2 Populus euphratica | reverse complement strand
GATTACACCGACATCTCTTTTCTAAGTTTGGCCATCTCTTTATCCTTGCAATTTAAGTTCTTCAAGTCATCAATCAATCCTTTCATTTATATGATAGGCCTGCATTAAAAATAGACATTTACCACAAATTAAAGGTATCTTATATTATTAGATATATTATTATAAAACATGCTTTGGTTAAGGAGTTATTGATACTTCAAGTGCAAAATGATGATATAAAACCATGATAAAAATGCACTATTAAGTACTAATCATTTTATATCATCATTTTGCATTTGAAGTATCAATAACTTAGCAAATTGAATCTCATTAGTTTCATTAGTCTCTTGTTACCAGGTTAGACTAATCAATTACATTCCAAGTGCTGATATTAACACAATCGATTAATATCATTAACTATTCCTAACCCAAAATAGTTAATTAATTCTTATTCACATTTGGTTTACCATATACGTTATCGATGTCAAGAACCCTTGACATCATTAGCCTCCTTACCCAGAGTAGCGAATCATACTAAAAATGGTTGTCGATACCAATGTGACCTATTAATATCATTAGTTGTTTTCGACTTAGAATAGTTAATCAATTTATCTTTCTCCCTTAACCGAGAGTAACCATACTGATGTTAATAATCTTTACTAGCATTATTAGTCACCCAATTACTTAAGGTCAACTAATTAATGTAAGGAATGTCAGCACCAATGAAACCTTATCGATATCTATCCTAATTTCTGGGATAGCTAATCAATGTCATCACAACATTCTATTTGTATCGATCATATAGACATATACATCAAATTTATATCATATATATAGATCACCAAGTTCAAATCATATACATACCTAGCACGTTTAAAATGCTAGAAAATAAAAATCCTTAGATGGTGGGCACCTACCTATTGTAAAACCTTAACTGGTAATCCTCGGCTACTATCTGGGTCTTGTGGCTCCCTCTACATTAACAGGTATACCACATCATTACTCATAAGCATTTTTCCATCTAAATTAATAATCTATACAATTCCTTTTTAATCTCATTCGTTAATATCTTTATTTCTTTAAATTTACGTCTCATGTTTCCATTAAATCATTTTCCTTAAGTTCTTTAACCAAAATGCAAATCAACATTACAATTAGTGTGATTCCTCATTCGAACATTGTTTTGTGTTTTATCCATAACTAACATTACATAGTTCAGTTTAAGGCATGGATTTCTCCTTCGAAAGGCTAAGACATAGGGCTATAAGTCCACTAGTGGTAGAAGAACCCAGTTCTGCTTGTAAAGCCCTCAAAACTACTCGTCATAGAGAAGATGACCAACTATCTAGTAAGGCCTGTCTTGACCCCCTCTCGATTATTACTAGAGTTTTAAAACTCCAAATTAAGCAAAGACAACTCCCTTGGATATATAACATCAAAGGGTATAATTTCCATGTAGAGACCTAGTCCAAACCCTTCATTTCCATGCTCGAATTTCCTTAGAAAGATCAAAAGATGAAATTGTCCAGTTTTCTCAACAATTTTGTAAACATTCACACATCACCAATTTAGCTTATCTTTATTCAAACCAATTCCTTGTCATGTTATATAAACTATAATGATGTTAAAAACACCTTCTAAGAATTTGTTTGCCCAATTTCGTTAACTAATCAATTAACACTCTTCTTATCCCTCTTTAACACCTTCATTGTTATTTTTTGATGCATTTCTCATCATTTTAATTCCTATAAACACACCATCAAGTCAAATATTCAAATAAAACACTCTTCTTCTTCCTACATCAATGCCCGGCCACACACACTTAGTAAGGAGCTATAAATTTTCTTTCAGAATTATTTGTTATTTCAACTCATTTCAACCTTAGTTTATGTCACAAACATTAATTCAATTCAATTTCTCATTTCCCCTAATATTTGCCATGAAACCTAATCTCAATTTGATAAAAAAATCAATAGAAATTTATCAATTATTGTGAGAACTTATTAAATGGATGTTGGGACACCTTACCAAAAAGTAATCTTGGCTCTAATTCCTAACCAATTAAGGATTTCCACCTCTTCTTCCTTGCTTCTTGTTGCCACCACTTTCTCCTTACTCTATCCTTAAATTTCTTCTCTCAAAACACTTTAAATCTAAAGGATTTTGTTTCTTAAATCCTTTTGTATCACTAACTCTATCTTTTTTCCTTGTTTTTCATTAGATTTTCTCAAACCAAATGGTGTTTTTCCCTCTCTTCCTTTTCTATTCTTCACGGCTACCAAAACAGGCCTTATACCAGCAACAATTTGTCAAATTCCCACTATGTCATTTCAAAGAATAATTTTTATAGTTATCGGGTATTATTTTCCCCTTCCTAGTATATTTTTAATATTGATTTTCAACAGGCTTAACACAAATTAATGCCAAAATCAACCCCACCATCATTGACGATTTCCTGAGTTAATAATGGTTGTGTGTGCTAACAAATTTATGTGTCATTTGTGGCTATAATACCCCAACAAAAATCTAATTAAAAGGTCGACTTATGCTAAGTGATAGTTTAAGGGAGCAAACGCCTGCCTTAAAGAGTTTAGAGAGGGGTGAAACCGGTCTTGGAATAACCAAAGGGGAGACAAGAACAAACTTAAACCAGCACCCAAACACCTCAGCTCTTTAAGAGGGGGTATATATATAAGGAGGAGAGAGAAGGTGACCCTTTTTCTTCCCAAAATCTATTTGCAATAGTGATGAAATCATATTATTCGATAGTTTCACCTACATTTAACTAGTGTTTTGCTTATGTTTTATATATAAAATGCCTTGATATTCTTTGTTTTATGTTTTGAAGGCACTTTTGGATGAAAGATGCAAAAATGAGTAAATTAGAGGTAATTAACAGATTTGACCTTCAATCGATATTTTATGCAAAGCATGAGCTGTAGAGGTCAAAATGAAGTGATTCCAATGACATTAAAAAACTAACATCCATATCTTTCTATAACCTAAGGCAAGAAAATAAAATAAGAAAGAGCATGGAAATCACAACCTTCAAAGTCAAATCTTGCAATTTGCTAGTATTGACCTTCAGCCATTCCGACTTGAATATCTAGAGCTACAAAAATCCAATTGATACAGAATCATTTTCTTGGATTCTTGACTCAAAGGCCTATAAACACTTCAAATTTCAGCCAAAAATTGGAGCCAGTTGCAAACATGAAAGTTTTAGGCAATTGTCGCAGCTTTCTGGTGTAAAATATTCAGCTTATTTGGACTTCTAGAACTCCAGATATGGCCAAAATACCGAACAGTGCTCGGGCTGGAAGATAGATTCGGGCTTCTTTATTGTTGTTACAATTTGGACTTGATAATGGCCTTTTTAGATCTTGGGCTCCATATGAAAGTTGTAGGCCTATGTCTTCCCTTTCCATCCATATAAATTGGACCTAAATCTGAGATCTGTAGCTCCAGATATGACCCAATTACCGAATAGTGTTCCGGTTTGGATTGCACCGACATCTCTTTTCTAAGTTTTGCCATCTCTTTATCCTTGCAATTTAAGTTCTTCAAGTCATCAATCAATCCTTTCATTTATGTGATAGACCTGCATTAAAACTAGACATTTACCACAAATTATAGGTATCTTATATTATTAGATACATTATTATAAAACATATTTTATTTAAGGAGTTATTGATATTTCAAGTGCAAAATGATGATATAAAACCATGATAAAAATGCACTTTTAAGTACTAATCACTAGGTATAACATGATACCCCTTAATCCCATTCTTATTTTAGAAATATTTGATTGTTGGGAGATTGATTTCATGGGACCTTTTCCAAGTTCATGTGGTTACCAATTCATCCATGTAGCTATTGATTATGTGTCTAAATAGGTGGAGGCCATTGCATCTTGAATCAATGACCATTGAGTTGTAGTCAAATTCTTGAAAGAAAATATTTTCTCTCGTTTTGGCGTGCCTCAAGCTATGATTAGTGATGGGGGAAAGCATTTTTGTAAGAAGTTTGTTAGGATGTTGATGAGAAAATATGAGGTAATTCACAAAGTTAGTACCCCCTATCACCCACAAACTAATGGCCAAGCTGAGTTGGCAAATAGGGAGATCAAGAATATTTTAGAGAAAACAGTCAATCCAAACATAAAGATTGGTCCTTACGACTAGTTGATACTTTATGGGTATATCATACTACTTACAAGACCTATTTAGGAATGTCTCCTTATAGGCTAATTTATGGAAAGCCTTGTCATCTCTTTATTGAGATTGAGCATTGTGTATACTAGGCCATCTGACAATTTAATGACAATGAAAACAAGGTTGACAAAATAGAAAACTTCAATTGGATGAATTAGAGGAGCTGAGAAATGATGCATTTGAAAATGCAAAACTTTCAAAACATAAGATGAAAAATTTACATGATAAATATATTCTTAGAAAATCCTTTCACGTTGGTCAAAAGATTCTCTTGTATAATTCATGATTACATCTCTTTCCTAGGAAGTTGAGGACAAAATAGATTGGTCCATTTGTGATTAAATCCATCTCTCAGCATAGTGCCTTTGAGGTAGAAAATCCTAAGAATGGAAATGTTTTCAAAGTAAATGGTCATCGATTGAAACCTTATCTTGAAAACTTTGTGGCTAAAGTTAAGACACTGGATCTTCAAGATCCAATACTGTTGTAGTATCACAAGTAATGAGTTTTTTTCTTTTCTTTTATTTTTTCAACTCTTATATTTACTTGTTCATGCATTAGGGACAATACATTATTCTAAGAGGGGTGTGAGTTTCTTTGTTTGAAAAAAAAATGGTTTGATGTTTTCTTTTAGTTGTGATATATAGGTAAAAAAAAAAAAGAATCAAGCAAGAAGTCAGCTCATGTCCAATTCAATCAAACATTCATCATTGAAAAAAAAAAGGGAGTAACAATTTTCTAATCTTTATTTTTTTCTTCTCTTTTTTTTACATTGAGGATAATGTAAAAATTAATTTTAGATATTTAATTATGTTGAATGCTTGAGATGGGCATGCTTGTTTGAAAAAAAAAATTGCATTCGTAGGTGAGTAAGACTTGTTTAGGATCAACATTATATTTTTGGATTTATTATTGTGTTGAACATTGCATACTTTAATTTGGGATATATAATATCTTATAAAGCAAGATATAGCATACTTTTTTCTTTAAGATTATTGAAATACATCTTTCCTCATAAAAGTTGTGTGAGTTATGTGATTATACATAAAAGATAAGTGTGATGCTTTACTTGTGATCATCCTTTTTTATCCAGTTCCAAACAAGGTTTAAGTAAATAGAGTAATAATTATTAGACAATTAAATAAATAAAAGTGTACAAAGTTCTATCTACTCTAATGTCTTGAGTTGCTTAGTAACTAAGGGTATTCATTACAAATGTTTATCTTTACGTCAAACGACAACTTGAAATATGAGTATGCAAAAGCACTTTAAGTTTGTGACTTTTTGAGTAACCGGGTACATTCATCACAAATGTTTATATTCGCGTCAAAAGGAAAGTGACCACTTAAAGATAAAGAATAAATAATGTTTAAAAAAACAAATATATATATATATATATATATATATATATTTCTCTAGTTTGCTACCTTGTTTGTAGTAGTGAGAAGCGAAGATTACAAGTTGAGTTTTTGCGTGAATCAATTATGTTGGTTGCATGATAAATACGATTGAATTTGGAATTTTGTATGGATATTTGATTTAGAGAATCTGAGTATGTTTATTTTTCTTTATTTGCTATTGCGTATACACTAAGTTGAAGATACCAATGTTTGCATGATAGATCCTTCAAGTGTGATGAGTCGAGCCTAATTATGGTTATTATTATTCTTTTTATTTCAAAGGTTTTATGTTTTGTTTTGCTTAAGGACTAGCAAAATCTAAGTTGGGGGGTGTGATTGTGCATCAAAAATGTTATTAAGTCTCTTATTTTACGTATATATTTATTGTTTTTATTTGGATTTTTTATAATAATTGATGTGCTTTTTAGTAATGAAGTTTCTTTTAAAATTAAGTGAAGTGCATCAGAAAGGCATGGTTGGCCAATAAAAGTTTTTTAAGGCATAACTATAGTTATTCACCGATAGGTGGAGTATGGAAGTTACGAAGAGAGGATTGGACTATCTTGGGTCTCTCAACAAGCATGGCTCTTTCTTAAGCCGGTTAGGCATGCGTCTTTCTAGCGATAGTAAGGCAATGTTAATTCTTTCTTGGACATGTAGTGCCTTATCCATTAGCGGGCCTCATCAAAAACTGGACTTTATAAAATTTAATGTCAAAATTCAAAACAAAGAATTGAAGAGAAATTTAGTTGAAGTTTGAAACAAATCTTGGTTCAAATAAGTGCTTAAAATTCTCCCCAAAAAATCAATTCTATTCCAATCCTAGAAAAGATTATCATGTCATCTATTTCAAACCCAAACTTACCTTATATTGTGTGCAAACTTCAACCATTAAACACTTAAGGTTTCAATGTCAATCTTAGTCCAAATAATAGGTACATTTGTATTCTTATATGATGCTTCAAATCAGCCCAAGCACAATCCATGATCTTCCATGTCCACACAACAAATAACAATTGAATTATTTTAGGTAATTCATTAATCCAAGAGGGAAAGAATACGGATGGAAAGCTGGAGGGGACATTTTTACATTATTTTGGTTCAAAAAGAAGAAGGAGACAGCTCATAAAGGAGGAAGAAAAACGTGCACCAAAGTGGTTTCCAAGCTGACCTGATTTGATTTTTCAGAATACCTTTTGGTGTTTTGCCCATAAATTTTGACTCAATTGTCCAAATGAGCTATTCTTTAATGATCTGGAAAGGTGACAGAATTTCTTATAAATATATCTCTAATAGTTATCTCTAAAAAAGGCTTCTAGGAGGGTAAAAATTGTTGTCTAAACTTAGCATCATATTTGTGTTCAAATTCTTACTGAAATTATGTTGTGTTCTTCTTTGTAGATTTCAGTTTTTTAGTTTGTAAAACTTATTATTTCAGTTTGATTCAAGTTATTTCATGTTTATTAAAGTGTTCTTATATATAATCATGGTTGGCTCATCTCTTTCTTGGATCCAAATCAAGGATGATGGTGGTTGAGGCGAGTTCTTTAAGATATAAATAAATCCTAATGTTTATCTTCTCATTTTCTTCATAAATGTTTTATTATTGCAAAGAAATTTTAGAAATCATTTAGGTAATGTTATAATCTTGAATTTTTATGCACAAACTTTAGTTTTGGGATAAAGATTGCTTGATTTAATGTCTTACTTAATATGAAAGTACTTGTTCATTCTTAAGCAATAATCAATCTTCATCTTTTTAAACTTTATTGTAATATCTTCCAATCTAATATCATCATCATTGATATTAGGTTGAGTTATCTTATATATCTTGAAGGAATCACCAATACATCACCATTAAAAATGATTTGGACCAAGACTTACTTTTTCTTATCATTTAAAATCTATTTACATATTTTTATGTTTGAAAACAAATCCATCAATTATTTTTAACCAAGTTATTATTAATTTAATTTCTCTAGAGTTTTTTTTTTTGTTACCTAGCTTAATTTCCAGATCTAACTCTCTGTGGATATGACCTCGATCTTACCAAGTTAATTGCTACATCGCACACTCGTGCACTTGCAAGTTAAAACAAGCTGATCATAAAAAGTGGTCAGGAAGGGAGTTTAGACGTTATCTAAGCTAAAGTAAAACAAAACAGAAACCTATCAAATGAAGTTTACATCATTTTATATTCTTCATAATATTGGTTTCTTAATGGATCTGCCATATAACTAACCCTAACCATCAAACAACCATAGTATTCGTAATAGTGATTTAATTCAAAGGCAGCCTTAAAAACTAAATAAGTTGATTAATCAAGAAAACATAATTATTCGCAGTCTATGTTTGTTTGATTGAATGTTCTCCCTAAGATTAATAACATAGATTTGCCACAATTATTAAATTCAGTTGCTTTACAAGTTCATATACCACAACTTTGGTTTTGATATCAAACTTAGCAATAAATTGTCTATAATAATAACTTAAAATCCATTATAGCAATTAAAATAAACAATCATATGAAAAATAAGCATAGGAGAACAAACATGTTTATCATATAAATTGAAAAGAAAAGGTAAAATAAATTTCACGGTTCTTGAAATCCGAAGGTTTCCATGTTTTTGCAACCAAGAAAACAAGTTTAGCTTTGCATGTTTGTTGAACAACTAATCAAAAAGAAAGAGAAATGATTTTGAGTTTCTTAGAGGAAAGGGGTGTTTCTCTCCTCTTGGTTGGCTACCCCCTTCTCTTCTTTCATTCTTTTTATATCCTAGAAAACCCTAGTCTCTATTTTACAAAATAGTCATCCCTTAAGTAGATTGTTTACATTTAAGTATTTTAATAACTATTTTTCTAAAAAAAAATAGCTTTGCATGAAATCTTCAAGCTTTGACTTAGAGGAGCTAAATTGCTAAAATAAAAGCTTAGATATCAGTTTAGATGCTTTAGAATGTAATTTGGACTCATTTCTTCACGAAACCTGTTTGTTGGTATAATTTAGTTGTCATCTTTAAAAAATCATATCTCCCTCATATGACATTCTTTTTGGCTGAAATTTGAAGTGTTTATAGGCCTTTGAGTCAAGAATCCAAGAAAATGATTCTGTATCAATTTGATTTTTGTAGCTCTAGATATTCAAGTCGGAATGGCTGAAGGTCAATACTAGCAAATTGCAAGATTTGACTTTGAAGGTTGTGATTTCCATGCTCTTTCTTATTTTATTTTCTTGCCTTAGGTTATAGAAAGATATGGATGTTAGCTTTTTAATGTCATTGGAATCACTTCATTTTGACCTCTACAGCTCATGCTTTGCATAAAATATCGATTGAAGGTCAAATCTGTTAATTACCTCTAATTTACTCATTTTTGCATCTTTCATCCAAAAGTGCCTTCAAAACATAAAACAAAGAATATCAAGGCATTTTATATATAAAACATAAGCAAAACACTAGTTAAATGTAGGTGAAACTATCGAATAATATGATTTCATCACTATTGCAAATAGATTTTGGGAAGAAAAAGGGTCACCTTCTCTCTCCTCCTTATATATATACCCCCTCTTAAAGAGCTGAGGTGTTTGGGTGCTGGTTTAAGTTTGTTCTTGTCTCCCCTTTGGTTATTCCAAGACCGGTTTCACCCCTCTCTAAACTCTTTAAGGCAGGCGTTTGCTCCCTTAAACTATCACTTAGCATAAGTCGACCTTTTAATTAGATTTTTGTTGGGGTATTATAGCCACAAATGACACATAAATTTGTTAGCACACACAACCATTATTAACTCAGGAAATCGTCAATGATGGTGGGGTTGATTTTGGCATTAATTTGTGTTAGGCCTGTTGAAAATCAATATTAAAAATATACTAGGAAGGGGAAAATAATACCCGATAACTATAAAAATTATTCTTTGAAATGACATAGTGGGAATTTGACAAATTATTGCTGGTATAAGGCCTGTTTTGGTAGCCGTGAAGAATAGAAAAGGAAGAGAGGGAAAAACACCATTTGGTTTGAGAAAATCTAGTGAAAAACAAGGAAAAAAGATAGAGTTAGTGATACAAAAGGATTTAAGAAACAAAATCCTTTAGATTTAAAGTGTTTTGAGAGAAGAAATTTAAGGATAGAGTAAGGAGAAAGTGGTGGCAACAACAAGCAAGGAAGAAGAGGTGGAAATCCTTAATTGGTTAGGAATTGGAGCCAAGATTACTTTTTGGTAAGGTGTCCCAACATCCATTTAATAAGTTCTCACAATAATTGATAAATTTCTATTGATTTTTTTATCAAATTGAGATTAGGTTTCATGGCAAATATTAGGGGAAATGAGAAATTGAATTGAATTAATGTTTGTGACATAAACTAAGGTTGAAATGAGTTGAAATAACAAATAATTCTGAAAGAAAATTTATAGCTCCTTACTAAGTGTGTGTGGCCGGGCATTGATGTAGGAAGAAGAAGAGTGTTTTATTTGAATATTTGACTTGATGGTGTGTTTATAGGAATTAAAATGATGAGAAATGCATCAAAAAATAACAATGAAGGTGTTAAAGAGGGATAAGAAGAGTGTTAATTGATTAGTTAACGAAATTGGGCAAACAAATTCTTAGAAGGTGTTTTTAACATCATTATAGTTTATATAACATGACAAGGAATTGGTTTGAATAAAGATAAGCTAAATTGGTGATGTGTGAATGTTTACAAAATTGTTGAGAAAACTGGACAATTTCATCTTTTGATCTTTCTAAGGGAATTCGAGCATGGAAATGAAGGGTTTGGACTAGGTCTCTACATGGAAATTATACCCTTTGATGTTATATATCCAAGGGAGTTGTCTTTGCTTAATTTGGAGTTTTAAAACTCTAGTAATAATCGAGAGGGGGTCAAGACAGGCCTTACTAGATAGTTGGTCATCTTCTCTATGACGAGTAGTTTTGAGGGCTTTACAAGCAGAACTGGGTTCTTCTACCACTAGTGGACTTATAGCCCTATGTCTTAGCCTTTCGAAGGAGAAATCCATGCCTTAAACTGAACTATGTAATGTTAGTTATGGATAAAACACAAAACAATGTTCGAATGAGGAATCACACTAATTGTAATGTTGATTTGCATTTTGGTTAAAGAACTTAAGGAAAATGATTTAATGGAAACATGAGACGTAAATTTAAAGAAATAAAGATATTAACGAATGAGATGATTAAAAAGGAATTGTATAGATTATTAATTTAGATGGAAAAATGCTTATGAGTAATGATGTGGTATACCTGTTAATGTAGAGGGAGCCACAAGACCCAGATAGTAGCCGAGGATTACCAGTTAAGGTTTTACAATAGGTAGGTGCCCACCATCTAAGGATTTTTATTTTCTAGCATTTTAAAAGTGCTAGGTATGTATATGATTTGAACTTGGTGATCTATATATATGATATAAATTTGATGTATATGTCTATGTGATCGATACAAATAGAATGTTGTGATGACATTGATTAGCTATCCCAGAAATTAGGATAGATATCGATAAGGTTTCATTGGTGCTGACATTCCTTACATTAATTAGTTGACCTTAAGTAATTGGGTGACTAATAATGCTAGTAAAGATTATTAACATCAGTATGGTTACTCTCGGTTAAGGGAGAAAGATAAATTGATTAACTATTCTAAGTCGAAAACAACTAATGATATTAATAGGTCACATTGGTATCGACAACCATTTTTAGTATGATTCGCTACTCTGGGTAAGGAGGCTAATGATGTCAAGGGTTCTTGACATCGATAACGTATATGGTAAACCAAATGTTAATAAGAATTAATTAACTATTTTGGGTTAGGAATAGTTAATGATATTAATCGATTGTGTTAATATCAGCACTTGGAATGTAATTGATTAGTCTAACCTGGTAACAAGAGACTAATGAAACTAATGAGATTCAATTTGCTAAGTTATTGATACTTCAAATGCAAAATGATGATATAAAATGATTAGTACTTAATAGTGCATTTTTATCATGGTTTTATATCATCATTTTGCACTTGAAGTATCAATAACTCCTTAACCAAAGCATGTTTTATAATAATATATCTAATAATATAAGATACCTTTAATTTGTGGTAAATGTCTATTTTTAATGCAGGCCTATCATATAAATGAAAGGATTGATTGATGACTTGAAGAACTTAAATTGCAAGGATAAAGAGATGGCCAAACTTAGAAAAGAGATGTCGGTGCAATCCAAACCCGAACACTATTAGGTAATTGGGTCATATCTAGAGCTATATATCTCATATTTAGGTCCAATTTATATGGATGGAAAGGTAAGACATAGGCCTACAACTTTCATATGGAACCCAAGATCTAAAAAGGCCATTATCAAGTCCAAAATGTAGCAACAACAAAGAAGCCCGAATCTGTCTTTCAGCCCGAGCACTATTCGGTATTTTGGCCATATTTGGAGTTCTAGAAGTCCAAATGAGCTAAAGTTTTTACACAAGAAAGCTGAGACAATTACCTACAACTTTCATGTTTGCAACTGGCTCCATTTTTGACGTTATCAATGACGTTTTGGGCAGACAAGAGAAGATAAGGATTGTCACCAAGTCAAAAGTTGGCCACCCACTTATCAATTAGTCATCAAATCAATAGTTCCCAATTTTGGCCTATAAAAGGAGGCATTTGCCATGCATTTAGGCATCTTGGTTTCCAGATCAAGATCATACTCTTCCTTTCTCTCTTTGTATTTTTTGTAATGTTTATGCTTTGTTTTCATTAATATTAAGTTTATGCCTTTCATTTCCTTTCCTTTGCATACTTAACTTTTATGTTCTTATTTTGTTTATCTATTTTGCTTTCTTTCATTATGTCTAGCTAAGTTAGTTATGTCAAGGTGAAAAGGTTACACTAATGGTGTAAGAATAAGTATAATGTAAACTTAATATGGACTTTAATGTTTAATACTAACATGTTTTATATTTGTTATCTTGTTCACTCTTTAATACTTTACTTGTTAAATGACTAATCTTGATTTATGTTGTATAACACTTGGTACAACAAATGCTTGGCACTTTCATAGCCCATAATGTATGGTATAACCGACACCTGAGCTATGAAAGGAACTTGATGTGTTGTTAACATAAGTTATAATCATGAATGCTTGACGAGATTTACAAGTATTAGCATTAATTGAATAAGATGACTAATGTAATCATGTTAACAATATATAATCTGATTGGAACCTCCTTTGTGTGTGGTTTCCAATTCAATAATAAGAGTTTATACTATACTTGTTTGATATACCATTAGTGGAACCTCTAACCTTGACATTTGTTATTATCATTGTTTAATCGTTACATTAATATTCCATCTCCAAGTTCTCATCATCATCTTCTCTTCTTCTTCTCTTACTTTATTATTATTATTATTATTATTATTATTATTATTATTATTATTATTATTATTATTAAGTATTATTAGTATTACTATTATTATTATTATTATTATTATTATTATTATTATTATTATTACTGTTGTTGTTATTGTTGTTTTATAATTGTTGTTTATAATTTATACAATTAACCTCCATGTGGTTCGACCCCGGTCTTGCCGGGTTATTTATTACTTCGACACTCCTGCACTGGGAGAAGACATCAACCTTTTAGTCGTGTCATAAAACCTTGATAAAATACACTTTTAAGTATTAATTACCATGTTTATAATAAAGTATGTAGCTTAATTATAGATGGTGGTAGTTGCACTAATATAGCTAATACTGAATTTGTGAGAAGGTTGAACTTGTACATAACCAAACATTCCATTTCTTATAAATTATAATGGTTGAATAATGATAATGAAGTGAAAGTGAATAATCAGGTTTTGATTGCTTTTTATATTGGTAAATATTATGATGAAGTGTGATGTGATGTTTTGCCAATGCAAGCTAAGCTCTTGTTGCTTGGTAAACGATGCTAGAGTTATACATGATGGAGTGACAAAAAGATATTTCTTTAAGATGAATGAAAGACTTATAACTCTTGTATCTTTGACACCTAAGCAAATATATGATGAGCAATTAAAATTGAAGGAGATAATTGTTGAAAATGAGAGCTTGTATATTAAGATGACTTTCTTTGCTAACAAGGTTCTTATTGGTTTTGATGATGATGTTACTCTCGAATTTGATATTGATTGGTTGACCTTAAAAGATGTTTTTCATGATACAAACTTGGTTGAGTCTTTTTAAAGAAGGGGAGGATGATATAAACTAAGTCAAGTCCAAATTTGGTCTTAAAATGCTGTTGACTAGTTTTTCGAAATTAGACATATCTCTCAAACAGTATGTTAAAAGAAATTGAAACTTTATAGGTAAATACTAGACACATGGAACTATATTTTAATAAATATTTCAATAAAATAGAGTTCAGAAACATAGTATTTTAGAGGATTAAAGTTACTAGATAAATCTTGTAAATTTATTAGACTAGACCTTTGTATATTATATGTGACATATCTGGAGCTACAAGTGGCCTTTACTACAACTAAAGTTGAGTTGAAAACTATACATTCCAAGCTTTCAAACCATATATGGTAGGCTAAATAATTCATGTATATAAAAAAAAACAACTTGTTTGAAGTCAAGTTTGAAAATCTACCAAGAATGTACGAAAATTGGAGATTTGGGTTACATTGAGGAATTTTAATACGAAGACTTTGTTTTTATTATCCTATTTTATTTATTTATTTAATGTTGAATACTTATTTTAAATTTTGATTTGTTTTACCCATTAGACATTGTTTATAGATTTATTTTATTATGGGATTTATGTTAGTTGATTACTAGTTTGAGCCAATTAGCTTGCAACAAAAAAAGAATCCATTAGGATTAGTTAGATGAGACTACAATATGTTTTTTTAGCTTCAAATTTTAGCGGCAAGTTAGAGAATAAACATGAGTTGTTTTTTTTATTTGTTTATGACAAGACAACATTTTTTTATAGGAAAAAAAAATCATATACTAACTTATCGAATATTAACTGGTTTCATGACATAATTCACATATTTAATATTTTTAGATACAAGGTTATTTTTAGGTTCAAATATTTTTTTTCATATCTTTATTCTTAAATATAAGGTTATTTCTGTGTTAATATTTTATAAAACTTGATTTTTTATTTTTTAAATTTTTATCTACTTCATCGAGAATTTCTTGACCATATAATCAAGAAGTTTATATAAATTAATTTTTATATAATTTTACTATTAAAAAATATGTTAATAATATTTTTTTTATATTAAAAGAATTTTGATTCGTTGTAACGTAGACCCAGAATTCTATGAGGAATATAAAAGACACCTATTCAATAATTAAAGTATTATTATTATTTTTTTAAAGTAAGGGAGTAAACTTAAGCAATTGAAGTTGAAGGATCATCAATCCTAATGCGGTCTTGTGTAAATCTAACAAAGCCCAATGGTGTCAACCATAAAACTAGTCTGATATCAGGCCTGGTCATATCTCCTTAATAACAAAAACATATTATTCTTTGATGGCTTCTTGGTTCGAAGTTTGCATCTAAAGTCATCGTGATCAAGTAATCTGGTCTTTTTTTTTTATCTTTTAAAAAATTTAAATTCTTTTACAATTACTAAACCTAATGGTTACTCATATTCCAATTATAATGGTCAATCAAATCCCATCATCGTTGTTGATTAATTTAAAGATGATTTGAGAATTTTCTATCAATGAGATAATAATAATAATATTATTATTATTATTATTATTTTTAAATCTTAAATAGTAAGGATAAACAATTTCAAATTGATATCAATAAAATTGGTAATAACCTATAAATTATATTTTACTATTTTTGTTGATTGTATTGTTTAATTTATATTTATTTTATTATCATAATTAACAAGTTAAATCAAATTGTGATATTTCAAGATAAAGAAAAGGGAATGGCACAAATACAAAACTTAATGATTTGAGACATAAATAATGCCATTCCTTTTAAAAATTCAAATTTAAAGGATATTCATAGTAATTTTTGTGTTTTAAAAGTATTTTTTAAAAATTTTAAATTTTAAATTAATATTTTTTATATTTTTATATCATTTTGATATGTTAATGTGAAAAGTAGTTTTTTAAATAAAAAAATATTATTTTAAATAAAAATATTTTAAATAATAATCAATATTTATATAATTCCAAGCATCCTGATAAAGAACAAATATCAATGATGGCAAGATGGAGGTTTTACTGCCCAAGCGTTGAAGATACACCGCATCCATGTGAAAATTATGGACATTTTTTTTAGCTCTCAGTCATTTTAGTTCAATTACTACAACAACCATATGACAAAGCCACGGACCATGTCTTTCCTTGCCGACCTTTATTTCCTCGTCCCTTCTCCTTTCTTTTTAATAATGTTTTGTTTATCTTATGTCGAAGCACACACTCAAATCCTGCCGCGGCTTTATCTACTGATCAAAGAAACTAAGGCACTTCCATACGCGTAGATTGCTTTAATAATCTCTTTAACTCTAAATCTCAATCTGTGCCATTTCCTTAGCCTCCTCTACTCTAACCCTCCCTTCATTATTTTTTCTTTTTCTTTTTCTGGTTATACTTTCTCCCACTTCTCCATATAATTTTATCTGCTCCTCACAGAGCTTCTTGGGGATTTTTTTTTAACGAGTACCATTTGATTTTAGATTCTTGTTTTGGTAGTGACATTCTCTGAAACATGTAGGGTTTTATTCTTTGCCTCCCAAACAAAGGCAAATGCTAATCTCTTTGGATCTAAAGTTGTGATTTTTGGGTGCAACATGGAGCATGTTTATTTATAGTTTATCTCTTTCGTATAGAAGCGGTATCTTGCTTTCCATTTCTTTAATTTGACTTGTTTAGCTGTTTAGTCTACTTAAAAAAAATGGAGTGTTATAAAAACATAAATAAATAAAGTTTTGGTCTGTGTGTAGTTAGTTGATGGTGTTTCGTTTGCTGATAGTATAGGTTAAGAAATGGGATCTAGTAATGGGTTTTATTCTGAAGAGTTCGATTTGGATGCTAAGTGGCTTATTGATCCAAAGCTTCTATTCGTTGGGCCAAAGATTGGGGAAGGCGCTCATGCTAAAGTATATGAAGGAAAGTAAGTTAAACTTCTTGATTTTTTTTTTTCTATTTCCAAATTGCAGCTCTTGAGCTCTGATTCATTTTATAACTGGATTTTTCTCTAATTTTCTTGACTAAACCAAGTTTTTTCCATTTCTCAGCGGATCAATTGAGATAAACTATTGTTTATATTTCAATCCCATTTTAATGTCAGCAGAATGTTAAACAGATATCCTCATTGAGAAACTGCAGACTGATTTTTGTGCTGCTGTTTCTAAAATGTTCTTTCTTTTTAGTTTAGAACATCTGATAAATGGTTGATTGCTATGTTCAGTAATGTCATTCTGGAATTTATGAATTTTCTTTGATAGGTACAAAAATCAAATTGTTGCTATTAAAATTGTACATGGAGGAGAAACCCCAGAAGAGATTGCCAAGAGAGAAGCGCGGTTTGCAAGGGAGGTTGCAATGTTATATAGAGTTCAGCACAAAAATCTTGTGAAGGTTGTCTTTATAGCAATACTTTGTCATTGTATTCGATTTCAGCATTTAGGGTTGGTAGTGAATTAGTACTATTTTCTTAGTTAACAGTTGTTGAAGTGACCATATACAAAATAACAGGGTTGTTATGTGTTACCAGTTTATTGGTGCTTGCAAGGAGCCTGTCATGGTGATAGTAACTGAGCTTCTTTTGGGCGGAACATTGCGAAAATACTTGCTGAACATGCGGCCAAGGTGCCTGGACATGCGTCTGGCTGTTGGATTTGCTCTTGATATTGCTCGTGCAATGGAATGCTTGCACTCCCATGGGATAATTCATCGTGACCTAAAACCTGGTATGATAAATTTCTGGCTTATGTTCATGACTTTTGAGCATATGAATATTGAACAAGTAGTATTTTATGACAGGCATGTAAACTTGCTAACCAATTCCACATGGTTCAATGGACATTTTTCAGTCTTTGTGAGCTTCAGGGCTTGTATAGTGCATACATTTAGTGCAAGTTTTCTACTAACTTGCTGCATAAAACAGTTGGAATACTGTCTACTGTAATTCTTGTTCTCTTTTGCCATTCCATTTGAATTGTAAAGAATGCATGTTGGCATGCTTTTATAATACCAGCACACACAAAAAAAAAAAAAATAAAAAATCTTTCATATAATACTCTTCTTTTTTGTTTCAGTTTTTCTAGTGAAACTCATCCCACCTCAATATGACAAAGTTAGTTCCTTTGACTTTATAATTTCATGTATGATTATTTTGTATGAGCATCGGATCCATAATATTGTTGTGGTGATTAAACTAAGTTGGCAACACAATTAAGCTGCAATTGTTTCTTGCAATTATGCATTTTGACATTTTCTAAGCCATTGTTTGTTTGACAACAACCTGCCAAAAGTCCATTCATATACCTTACTTTCACTTGAAAGATCTCAATGAGTTTCTTTCTCAAGATAACAAAATATCTGATGCAAACCTGGAAGGCGAAACCCTAGAACCCACAATCAAGAATTGAAACACTTCTCCTAGAAAGCTAAAATCGGATTATAAAACCTCAACCTGTTGAGTTTTTGAATCAAGAACCAAAGGTATATGGTTAAAATGCCACAAAGATGATCTCTTTAATAAGTTTTGAAAGGTTTAATGAAGAACCAAAAGCAAGAGTGCTCACACAATTTTTATTCAAAAAACCAATTTGTCTATGCATCCCAAAAATAGAAGGTATTTATATGTTTGACTTAAACAAAAAACCACTTTGAACTCAACTTCATGTTTGATGCCAACTTAGAAAGAATTCTTGAAGCTTGCATGGCGCAAATGTCATGAATCAGCCCATTGAATGACTCTTTGATCCTCTTGGCCTCTCGCCCTTGTAACCAATCCAATATCTCATCAATATCTCTTGGTAAACAATCCCTTGAGTCGTATTAAATTAACCCAAGTGTCAGCTCAATTATTTGGCTTGTGCATTTGAAAGTTAATGAATTAGCACAATTTTATATGAGAATAGAAGATTCTATTCTTTTCAGGTCTATATTGATTGTGCTACATCCACTTGTTTATCTTGTGTGATGAACTGAAACTTGATGATTTTATTTTGTGATCATTTTGTTCCTTGATAAGGAATTAATCACCAAATTGCAAGATAGCAATTAGATTTGACTTATGTTGTATGCTTGTACTAAGTTTTACATCTGCTGAACAGAGATGGACATATTTGGGAAACTGGTAAAAACTTCATCTAAGCTTTGCCGATGATATTTTTACAAATATGAATGCTTGATCCACATTAGTATGCAGCCAAGAATTAAACTTCAAGAAAGGTTTACATGATGTTTGATGGAACCAGATTCAAAGCATTGAAATTGTTGTCTTGGATTCTTCTTGTTTCACCTCTTTGTTTCTGGACCTTTTTACTTGATTTCTTGAAAATATACTTCACAAAGATGTCCTTGTGCAGTGCTGAAATGAATTGGTGGCCTTACAACATGTTTATAGCCTCTAGTTTGTGGAATTCAATTCTATTAGGGCCTTTCTCTTGTTTGGAAAGTTTAAATTTGCAGATTTCAATTCTACATGTCAAAATTTAAGATTTTTGCACAAAAGTAATCTGCACTTGTTCATTAGTGGATTCGATTTTGGATAATTTGTCATTAAATTGAGGTGTTTGGAATGTAATTGAATATTCAGGTGTTTGGAATGTAATTGAATTCAAGCCGGCTACCAGCATTCCCATATTGTAAATGTCCAAAGAAGGAAGAAGGAAATGCACCATCGACACTGCATTTAGATAAATGACTAGTAAATGAGCAAAAACATAAATCATCTTCTAGAAAAAAGTTAAGCTTCATCACTGTCTGCCATGAAATTCTAGTGCCACAAACAGTTCCTTTTCTTTTCTCTGCAAAAAATTAGTTATCAAATTGAGAGATATAGGAGATACGAAGACATAAAGATAATTCAGCTAGAGAGGATAGATGTAGCTTACAGCTAGAGAAATGGCTGGGGATGGTTTTCTTGTGTGCCTAGTATTGTATTGAACTCTTAGTTTTATAAATATATATAGTTGAATTATATCTTCAAGACAAGTAGGTTTAGCACTGATACAGTGTGATATGCTAAAGTAAAAAAAAAAATGTTTGATCACTTGCTTTTGGAATCAAGCATCAAGGATTCTTCTGACCCCATCATTTCCTTTCCTATTTACAGAGAACTTGATCTTGACTGCAGACCATAAAACAGTTAAACTTGCTGATTTTGGTTTAGCTAGAGAAGAGTCATTAACAGAGATGATGACTGCTGAAACGGGGACATACCGGTGGATGGCTCCAGAGGTACTATATTGGATGATTGAGTATCTCTAGAATTTTTTTTTATATGATGCAGATCATTCACCTTTCTATTTGGTGTCAGCTTTACAGCACAGTCACATTAAGGCACGGTGAGAAGAAACACTATAATCACAAGGTGGATGCTTATAGCTTTGCAATTGTGTTGTGGGAGCTCATTCATAATAAATTGCCATTTGAAGGCATGTCAAATCTACAGGCAGCATATGCAGCTGCTTTTAAGGTGAGCAGTGCTGTTTCCATTCTATCTTGAATTACTTGGATGGTGACAATGTTGATGTCTGGCTGATGGCAGTGCCTCTATTAAAGTGCTGTTGATCTAGATTTTATAATTAGTGCGAACCTGTAAGGCAAAATTTTAGATTTCACAATCAAGAATTGAAAAATTTACCCAAAAAAACTAAAATCAAAATTTAAAACCTCAACCTGATGATTTTTAAAATTTTAATCTTATAAAATTTCAGCCCAATCCAGCTGTTGGATTTAAAGCTATGACCTTTAACATATAGTTGTTTAGCTAAGCTTTAGTACATGTTAAGTAGCTTGATCCCTTGGATCACATTGATTAAGGCATTTTTTTGAACTCAATTTCATGATTGACTTGACCTTAGAAGAAATTCCCAAGCTTTCTCAACCCAAGTGCCTGAATTAGTCCATTGAATGTCCCTTTGATTTTTTTGGCTCATGCCCTAAATGTCCAATTAGCATATGCAATGGATCCTATGGTATTTCTTGTTGATTCTCATTATTTCTCTTTTCTCAAAAGCATTTGACCTTGAATTATCACCCACATCAAAAGAAGAAAGATTATAAATATTAAATGTATCACTAATATAACACTCATATGGAAGTTCCAATTTATATGCTTTGTTTGTAATTCGTTCAAGGACTTTGAATGAATCATTCCCTCTGGATTGCAACTTAAATCGTTTATGGGCTAGAAATCTTTCCTTCCTCATAATCACCTAAACCCAGTCTCTAGGTGAAAAGATAACATGTCTATGATCTTTGTTAGTTTAAGAGTTACTGTTCATTCTTCTTTTCTACGTGCTGCCAAACACTCATGAAGTTTCCTCACCGTATCAGCCTCCTTCTTTCTATCAATATCAATTCTTTCATCAATAGGTAAAGGCAACAAATCCAAGGAGTTAGCGGATTAAAACCATGAACAATTTTAAATGGAGAATAATTTAGTAGAATGCACTTTTATTACATGCAAACTCAATAAATGACACACTCCCAACTTTTCAAATTTTTTTGAATGATGGTACATAATAAAGTAGTTAAAGTCATATCGACCACTTTCATTTGGCTATCTTTTTGTGGATAACAGTTAGTTGAAAATAATAGTTTAGTTTCCAGCTTTACCTACAAAACCTTTTAAAAATATCAAAGGAGCTTAATACCCTGATCTGAAACAGTACTGAAAGGAACACCTTAAAGTCGTATTATCTTCCTAAAGAACAAATAAAAATATTGGTTGCATCATTGGTTTTATGACATTTTATGAAATGTGTCATTTAGAAAACTCATCTACAACTATAAAAATTGAATTTATACCTCTTTTTAAAGTTCATGGAAATATTTACTCAATGTTCCTTTGGTATAGGCAAAGGAGTATATAACCCCATGATACAAGACCTTAGATTTGGCTTGTCTACACGGGATATGTTTTTCACATATTTTTTGTACATCATGTTTCATCTCAAGTTAAACAAATGTTCAGGCAACACATCTAAAGTCGTTTTCACACCAAAATGACCCATCAAATTAACCGCATGATCTTCATGCGCAAGCAGGTGCAAATCATTATCATTGGCATATAAGGCTTTAATATACTTAAATCTCAATAATCTTGCATTTAAAGTAGCGATAAGAATGTACCTTCTAGATAGTGCATCAATCACTATATTTTCTTTACCTTGCATGCATTTAGTGACATAAAAAGGTCTCAATGAACTCTATCCATTTGGCATATCTCACATGCAGTTTACCTTGTCATTAGAAGTGCTTCAATGATTTGTGATGTGTATGGATAATGAACTATTTTGGCTACAAGTAATGGTGCTAAGTCTCTAAAGTCGTAACCAATGTATAAAGCCCATAGTCATAAGCTAGGCAGTTCAACGCTGCTCTGTTTAGCTTTTCACTAAAATAGTAATGATTAGAGATAAATCTTCTTTTCATAACAACTTTTATCTCATCCCAACTCTCAATAGACCTCTCATGATTTCTCCAATTTAACCATATAATTGCATAATCAATAAATTTTATCACAACTAACTTAACCTTTTTCTTCTTAGAATAGTTACAACAATAAAAAATCAACTTTACTTCTCCACTCTAGGTAAGTTTTCGGAAACATTCCTCCTTTGAAAATAGAGAATCTTCATTTTAATACTCTCAAGGTTTCTATCCATACCTTCACAACTTCTAGTATCTCTTCTGAACTTTTTATCACACAAATCATAGTTTGCCAAAACCTCTCCCTATTGTTGAATGATGCTTGATGAGATTTATCTGCATTTTCATCTTCATTCTCAACACCAATCTTATCTATGGGTATGAGAGCACGTCTCTCTTGCTTTCTAGCATCAGAGACCTTTTAGGATTGTCATTCATGCAAATTAGCAATCATAGCATCTTGTTTATCCATTTGATCCCTTGTATCACCAAATACAACATTCACACGCTTAAACTGTTGTTGCAATGCCTATAACACAAAGAACGTGTTTTTCTTCTCATTCTTGGGTGATGATATTGGAAGACATTCAAATCTAAAAAAAAAAAATCAGTTAGTAATAAATCTCACATAGTCCCTTACATGTTTTCACTCAAAGATTTGTCATTACACTCGTGTTTCACTCTTGACTTGTTCTTTTTGGACTTGTCTTTTACCTCTCTTAACTCCCCTTTTCAGATCTTTATTGAACCAAACAAAATCAATCAAAAGAAATATGATCTATAGTTCAAACTACCAAATTCAAAATGATAAAGACAAACACAATATGAAAAGAAATTTAGGAATAACTCAACAAACCTGAATTCAATATGGAATACCCCAACAAACCAATTTCAATATGAACTATCCCAACAAACTGATTTCAGTATGTACTTTTGATTTGTGATTTTACTTTTTCTAAAATTTTTTTTTAATGAGATTGCAAATCAAAAAACAAGAAAATCAAATTCATTAACAAGATGAATATATTATCCTAAATATGCACACAAGATTAATTAAACCCTATATGGTGCGATTTCGATGCAAGGAATAAGCAATAACAAAAACAAGAGCAAAACATAATTTTAAAATAGTGAACTTAATTTTATATTCAAGCTCTAATACTAAATTGATGCGAATCTGGAGGGTCAAATACTAGAACTTACAATCAATAATTGAAATATTTACCTAAAAAGGCTAAAATCAGATTATAAAACTTTTGACTCGTTGATTACTTGAATCAATAATCAAAGATGTATGGTTAGAATGCCACAAAGATGATCTTTCATATAAGTTCAATAAAAAAACCAAAAGCAAGGGTGCTAATGCCAATTTTATTCACTATTAGAAATTTATTTTTTCACAACCAAAAAATAAAAGGTATTTATATGTTTGACTTAAACAAAGATATAAAATAAACCATAATTAACTTTAGGCTGAAAATTAAACACAACTAACTTTTTTGTATGGATAAAATAAAACACAATGATTAAGTCTTGTACAAATAAAAGCTTGTACAAATAAAAGCCTGTACTATTCTCGAATAGTAATTTTGGGATTTATCATAAAGTTTTTCAAATATCTGATTGTTATAAAATTTTAACTCTTTATAAAATAAGGCTTTTAAAACCTTTTAGTGAACTTTTAGTCTATTGCAATAGTCAGATTAAAAGTTAAGAACATTAACATAAAGCTTTGTAGCCAAGCTCTGACACATGTTAAGTAGCTCAATCTCTTGCTTGAATCAATGATCACATTGATGAAGGCTTAATCCTCCTTTGAGCTTAACTTCATGCTTGATGCTACCTTGGAAGGAATCCTTAGAGCTTGCTTGGCCCAAATGTCATAAATCACCCATTTGAATGTCTCTTTGATCTTGGCTCTTACCCTAATAATTAATCCAATCAGCATATGCAATGAATCCTGTGGTATTGTTTGTTGATTCTCAGTAATAACCTTTTATGACGTATTGGAACTACTATTGAGTCTCTGGCCTCAAGGTTGCTTTCTGCAAGATTGGATACCTATTGACTTTAGAAGTGAAGTCTTCTCATTAAAGTGGCTGAGTTGATAAACCATAAATTCCAAACATAGGATATCTGGCCGTGGGGTGGCTGACGGACTGAATGATACAGGTGGTTCAATTATGCTGCTTTGAATGAATCATTGTGCTAGGGGCAGTCATTAAGTTGAACTTCTAACTAGCAAGATTGATGAACGTGTTGGACATCAGTTAAATCTACCTCAACTGATTGCTATCTTTGTCATTGTCAACAATTACTGAGGATTTGAATATAGCACGCTGTTTTTATATGAAATTGCTTCAGCGCTGCGGCATGTGAGATATGCTTTTCCAGTTTTTAGGCAGGCATTTGGACATCAAAACCTGGACCATCTGACATTATTCTTCTTTTATTGCATGATTATAACAATTTAGTGGTATCCAAACTTTGATATGCCATAACTTGAATGATTATCTCATCTTTTACTTAGAATTATAAAGCTCAGTTGCAATTTCCAGCATCTTGAATTATGGTGTTGCTGTTTCAGAATGTGAGACCTAGTGCTGAGAACCTCCCAGAGGATTTGGCGTTGATTGTGACCTCATGTTGGAAAGAAGATCCAAATGCTAGGCCGAACTTCAGCCAAATAATACAGATGCTCCTGCATTATCTTTCTACCATTTCAGCACCGAAACCCGTCATCCCCGATAGGATTTTCACATCTGAGAATGCCGTTTTGCCACCAGAGTCTCCTGGTACAAGTTCCTTAATGGCTGTAAGAGATGTCTTGGGGGAAACCCCAAGAACCCAGATAGAAGACAAGCCGAGAAGTTTCTTTTTCTGCTTTAACCAATGTTACTGATCCCTCCTGATACACAAAAGTCGTCTCTGGAGGTGTTTAGGCACATTACAATAAGCAAGTCTTAAATATTAGAATACGCTTAAATCATTATGAAAATGGTCGATCTACTTAGTTCAGTTGCCATATGAAGTTACTCATCATCTGATTGATGTCTTCATTAACCTTTGCACGCTTCTCCCCATGAATACTAGTTTGTTCTGACAATGTATTTAGGGTTTGGGAGTTGGGGTTGCTGTGATGATTTATCATTTCCGAAATATAAGGTCCGTCCAAAGGCCTTCACTCCTGCTGCATACACCATACATCAAAAGACTAGAGATCTTGACCAAGGGAAACATTATACAAATCCTGAAGCACTCAAAGGGCTACAGGATTAATGTTGGCATCTGCATTACCTGGATAATATAGGACATATCTAACTAAAACACAAAAGCTGACAGATTGTATATCCTATACATGACAAGAAAATGGTACTATTTTTATTTTCAATCAACATAGGGGCGCTTTAACAAGTGAACATAAACTCACACATTAAATTCATTATATTTATAGAACATAACCAACCTTTGAGTTAGAGATACAATAAAAAAAAATTAATGTTTTTTTTTTCTAATGTAGGAGTGTCGAAATAATAAATAATCCGATAAGATTGAGATCAAACCATAAGGAGGTTAATTATATAAATTATAAATAATAATAATAATAATAGAATAAAAGAAGAAGAAGATGATGAAAACTTTGAGATAAAAGATCAATGTGAAAATTAAACAATGATAACAACAAATGTTAAGGTTAGAGGAACCACTAATGATATTTCAAACAAGTATAGTATAAATTTCTTTTATTACTCAATTGAAAACCACACATAAAGGAGGTCACAATCAGATTATAAATTGTTAATATGATTAAATTAGTTATCTTATTAGAATAATGTTAATACTTATAAATGTTGTCAGATACTCATGATTATAACTTATGTTAACAACAAATCAAGTTCGTTTCATATTACAGGTGTAGATTATACCATATGATTAGTTATAAAAGTACCAAGCATTTATTGTACAAAGCATTTGTTGTACCAAGCGTTATACAACACAAATCTTGCCTTAACATGTAAGTTTTAGGCCTATATCTTGGCTTTCTATCCATATAAAGCAGACCTAAATCCAAGTTTTACAGCTCTAGTTATGATCCAATTACTGAACAGTGTTCTAGTTTGGACTAAACCAACATTTTTTTTTCTAAGCTTTACCCTATCTTTATCTTTTCAATTTCAGTACTTCAACTTATCAATCAATTTTTTCATTTATATAATAGGCCTGCATTTAGGATGAATATTTACCATAAATTAAAGTTATCTTATGGTATCAGACTTGTTATTATAAAACATGCTTTAGTTAAGAAGTTATTAATATTTTAAGTACAAAATGATGATATAAAACCTTTATAAAAATACACTTTTAAGTATTAATCAGTTAGCAGGACTATCTACCCATATTCCAGTGAAGGTGGGTGACCTAGGACCTAGAGCAATATAAGACCCTTGAGATTTTCATAACTACAACAAAATATAAATATCAGTCAGTACATAAGTAGTAGATGGATGCTATCAAAAAACAAAGTTGGTATAGCATGGAGCAAAAAAGAAGATTGTAGAGGACACCTCTACTACACCACATACCTTGCGAGAAGCTCCAAGTATAACTGATAACATTTCAAAAGCTTTCAACTCCACAACATTGTCACTTGGACTCCTCTCAACACTGTTGGAGTCCATTCTTGAAAACTACAAGCATAAGGGAATCCATAAATTGTCTGCCAATTGTTGTTGTAAGTTTATGTGCTCCATCTTTATGTGAATCCTTTATTGGAATGCATAATAGATGGAATAGTATTAAATTTATGAATTAGAAAAGTCAAAAACTTGACATTACAATAACTTACCCTTAGTAATTGTTGTATCTAAATGTCTTGACTAGAAATGTTAATAGTAATGTTCTCAAAAGAGCCTACAATTTCTTCAATCCTAACAGAGGGATGCTTAATCCCCTCATCTAAAGGTACCTTACCAAAGTCTAATAAACAAAAAGGTGAGTTAAACTTCCAAAACCAAATCGAATATCTAAGTTTCTTTAGTTCATAAAATTCAAATACATCTATCATAAGAGGTCTTCGAAAATCAATCACGTGTGGCATTGTTAAACGGACTTAAAGTTTACAATGGTTGAGAAAAAAATAGAAAAACCATAAAAAAAAAAATGCAACTTAAAACAATGAGAAAAAGAAGAACCAGATGATTGAAACCAAGCACTGAATTGTAATTGAAAACACTAATCGCAACCACTACCAGGTTAAAGAAAAACTCAAAACACCAATGTCAACACATCTCGAGATCCCTTAAGAAACAACGATGAAAATGAACAACCAGAAGCATAGAGATAACTCATTGCTATATTAAGAGTTGGTTTGTTTTTGCATTTTAAGAGTACCTTTGAAAAAATTTTATTTATTTTTTACTTCAAATTTATTTTTTTGATGTTTCATATTATTTTGATGTATAGATATTAAAAGTGATTTTTTAAAAAATAAAAAAAATATTATTTTGATATATTTCTGAGTAAAAAACACTTTGATAAATAATCACTATTACACTTTCAAACACCTCCTAAATATAAAAGGAAGGGAGGCGCAAAAAATGATAGGCAATCTTTCCAACATGGCAAACAAGAGAAGAAACAGAAAATAATCAAATCAATAAAAAATGGCAACAATCATTTCTCTATACACAGGAAGCAAGTAAAGCATGATTAAGAAGAGAACAAAATGACTTCAAAAGATAAAAGAAAATGAAAGAAGCAAAATTGCTCAACAGAAAAGTAGGAAGCACAACTATGCATGTCAATAGTAAGAAGAAGAAAAACTATACATTGACGAAGAAGATCGATCGCTTAAACGAGGCTGGCTTGAATTTGACAGAGAAGATAATCACCCTGATAAAGATTGGCTTGAATTCATAGTGCAGAAGGGAGAGGGTGAACAATGATCATGTTGTTTCTACATGCACCCGAACTTCTCTAAAACTACACCCTGTTTTTTTTATAGTGAAGGACTAAACAATGAAAGACCATTTTGTTTTAGTTGTTTTATTGATACAAATTAAGCTCTAATTTTATATAGTTCAACTAATGGAAGGACAAATACAAGATAAAAGAAGTCCAAATCTATCTTCCAGCCCGAGCATTGTTCAGTTTTTGGCCCATATCTAGAGTTCTAGAAGTCCAAATGATCTGAATTTTTTATACAAGAAATATAAGACAATTTCCTACAACTTTCATGTTTTCAAATGACTCCAATTTTGACATTATCAATGACGTTTTGGGCAGACAAGAGAAGATAAAGATTGTCACCAAGTCAAGAGTTGGTCATCCACTCATCAATTAGTCATCAAATCAATAGTTTCCATTTTTGGCCTATACAAGGAGGCATTTGCCATGCATTTAGGCATCTTGGTTTCTAGATCAAGATCATGCTCTTGCTTTCTCTCTTTGTATTTTTTGTAATGTTTATGCTTTGCTTTCATTAATATCAAGTTTATGCCTTTCATTTCCTTTCATTTACTTAGTTAATTTTTATCTTTTATTTATGTTCTTATTTTGTTGATTTATTTTTCTTTCTTTCATTATATCTAGCTAAGTTTATTAGTCAAGGTGAAAAGGTTACACTAATGGTGTAAGAATAAGTATAGTGTAAACTTAATATGGATTTTAATGTTTGACACTAATATGTTTTGTATTTGTTATCTTGTTCACTGTTTAATACTTTGCTTGTTAAATGACTAATCTTGATTTATGTTGTATAACACTTGGTACAACAAATCCTTGGCACTTTCATAGCCCATAATGTATGGTATAACCGACACCTGAGCTATGAAAAGAACTTGATTTGTTGTTAACATAAGTTATAATCATGAATGCTTGACGAGATTTACAAGTATTAGCATTAATTGAATAAGATGACTAATGTAATCATGTTAACAATATATAATATGATTGGAACCTCCTTTGTGTGTGGTTTCCAATTCAATAATAAGAGTTTCATGTTGACAATCTATAATCTGATTGGAACCTCCTTTGTGTGTGGTTTCCAATTGAATAATAAGAGTTTATACTATACTTGTTTGACATACCATTAGTGGAACCTCTAACCTTGACATTTGTTATTATCATTGTTTAATCGTTACATTAATATTCCATCTTAAAGTTCTCATTTTCTTCTTCTTCTTCTCCTTCTTTTTCTTTATTATTATTATTATCATTGTTATTATTATTGTTATTACTAATATTATTGTTGTTGTTGTTATTATTATTGGTGTCGTATTATTGTTATTTATAATTTGTACAATTAACCTCTCTATGGTTCGACCCCGGTCTTGCCGGGTTATTTAATACTTCGACACTCCTACACTTGGAAGAAAACATCAATCTTTTAGTCGTGTCAATAACAACGAGTAAACATAAGATTAATACATGTGGTTACTTCAAGGATTGTACCTAAGAAAATTGATAGCTAAGAAAATGAAATATTAATTATTGATTAGGGAATCAAAAATTCAGAAAATGAGTTGCTACGTGGTGACGTATAGTCAACAATCTTAGATTTGATTATATTATATAATTCATCATAAATGCAATACCAAAAGTGACAAATATGAACTTAGATGTTATAGCAACTAGTGTGTAATTCAATATATAATTGATATAATTGATGCTAAAATTTTTTCTAGATAAACATATTGTTCTCCTTCTTATTAAAAACCATGTATAAGTATTTTATGGCTAGATGTTGAAGTTGTAATACTATTTTAGTTACAATGATGTGCACAAGTATTGTCATATGAGTTAAGATATTATTAAACTTGAGTTGAATGTTTCAAACAAGATTGTTAAAAATGCTAATAGACATAATTATTCATTTTTCTCATAAAAAATAATGAGCATAAGTCTTCTTAATGACTAATCACTCTTACAATACTATACATATTGTAGGTCTATGTCACGAAGTGGGCTAGCACTAATTGCGTTGTTTCACTATTTATAATTTTATTCGGTACTTATTTTTATGTATTATGAATACTTAAAATTGTGTTAATAACTTCACCCTGAAATGTACTAAATGGTATGATTGTATTTATAGTATTTGATTATTGCATCTATTTTCTTATGTGTGTGTATGTGTGTGTGTATCCATCACCCGTGTGTTTTAAGTAAATTAAAATTGAAAAGAATATAAGATGAACTGTAAGAAGAAATGTGAATGAATCAAATAGAAAAAACAACTAAATTAGTGTGTGACCAAAGGTTACTGCGTGTATATAATTGAGTTATTTGATATTATGTTACCCGAGAGGATAAGAAAAGAACTAAGAAAATGTATAAGTTATAGGGAGAATGCTGCTTTAAATTTGATAAACCAAAGAATCAATAATGGTATGTATTGTTAGACATATTGCTAACAAAAAAAACCATTATACTTATACATAATGATTAGAAATATGAAAATTACATGAAAATTTCAGGTTGTTAAATAGAAAGCATGCTAGAAGATTCTAGGACCATTAGAAACAGTGAAGATGCATGGATCTCACACGCCTCCACCACTGGTAGCGCATGCAGGTGATGCTGTGGTGTCTTAGGAGGTGCATGATGGTGTGAAATGGGCAACTCTTCCTTCCCTCTTCACTTCTATGTTGACAGTGTAACAGAGGGAAACTTGTAAAAACAAGAAACAAAAACAATAAAATTCGGTTCTTTTTCTTTCTTTTTTCTTTTTTATATTTGCATATCTCTCACTATTTTTCTTCAAATGGTCATTGTCATTACTACCACAGTTGGGGCATAGTGCATGGGGAGGGCCAGTTCAGCGGTTGTTAATAGGTGATTACTTCACCACTGGAAGCAGAGAAAAAGTCATTGGTGATGATATTCACAGCAACAATGTTATTGGAATTGGTATTGTTGGATATCTTAATGGTGAAGGTTGCTATGATGTTGAGGAGCTCCTGTCTGCTGGTGAAGGAATGTGGTCGATGGTGATGGTGGGTCAATTTGTGGTGGCTTCAAATGGATAGATGAGAGAACATCGTGAGGTAGAGGTTTGCATGGTGGGAGGCTACTCACAATGGTTATAAGTTGAGTTAAGAGGATAAAGCTCGGCACTCTTAAGAAAAGGTGTTAGCTTCTAGGTTTGGTCTCCTCACAATAACAAATGAGGGGCTGTAAAGAGAACAATCTCCAATTATTGAGTTTTAAAACATGTTATGAATCCTTATTGATGTTCATGTGCTGATCCACGTAATTTTGGTTACAGTTTTTTCTCTCTAGAAGGTGAATATTCAGCAGATGATGCTTGTGAATTCAAAGAACTGGAAGAGAGCATAACTAAAAATTATTTCTAATTGCTGATTGCAATCCGTCGCGCCATTCTGGAGCAACAGTGTGATCAGGAGGGGAGACATAATTTTTCAAAAGGTTCCCATTAATGGCAAATGCAATACCAGTCATGGCTGGCTGCTCTGTTTTTAAGGGGTGGAAGATATCATAACTAACTGTGATACCAAAGCTATGGTCAGTTCATCAGCATTTGTAAACGACCTGCAAGAAGCAATGAGTTGTTTTTAACTGCCCATTGCAGTTTATTTCGGCCTCCCAAAAAATTTTGGAGCCGCAATTCAGGGCCTGTTTGAATTCGATGCTGGAACCTGATACAAAGAGCAAATAAACGACATGGAAAATGCTTTAGTTGAAAAACTGGCTTCAAGTGACTTGCGAATTATCGTGGTAATCAAAACTTGATTTAGCGAAAGGTATTTGTGGAGCATTAAATGAAGTCAAATCATGTGATCGCTACAAAAGAATGAATCCCTCTCATCCATCTGCAGAAATAAAACGAGTCACAAGAATATATTTGGAAATTGGCCCATAAAAGTAACAGCAGTCTGTCAGGAAAAAAAATAATATTAACTATCACAGTCAAAATTGAATGAACATGCACCTATATATATTGGACATGGTAATTTATAAAATGTTTCTTGGGCTGTTATTGTCCCCACCCTTAACGAGCTGTTCAATTGGGAGGATCCATTTCCATTGCCTTATAATAGACTTTTTCTGCATTGGTCATTCTATCTTGGAACATTGTCCATTCTTTCCGACACCTCTCTCTCACCTGAAAAGGAAAATCCGAGCTTAATTAATAATGCTCTTCTTGTTTTTAAAGGTGATAATGCAACTTCACAGAAAATTATGCAAGGTCAAGGTTCAGTTCCTTGTAGCTAGTCCAGAAACAAGGAGGGCGATGATGTTCGCAGTTGATTTTGATAATAGAGATTAGAGAGAACAAATTAATAGCATACCCCTTCCCACGGTGCCTTTCCTTTCTGTGCTTGCCCCTGTGAAATTAACCATGAAAAATAAATGGCGAAGAAAATATATTCCACAATCAACTAGTTCATATTGAATATTGACTTGAAGATACCTGGCTCCCGAGTGAAGGAACGCCTTGGTGAATGATCCACTGAGCATCCACAACTCCTATTTTCTCATGAGCAGGCTAATTCCCAGTAAAGTCAAGTAAGTATAACTTGTAGCAGGAAAGTGTTAGTTCAGGCGCAAGTAAGAAAATGGTTACTGACCTCAACACATTTCCTCAGAGCAAAATCTAGACCCCAACCATGAACCAAGTCATTCTACAATAGAACAAATTTCAGATTTCACATATTAAAGTTAAAGGAGTGGCATTGGCAGGAAATTTAAGTTCACTTGTTTTACCTGAATCATGTGCCAAACACAACGCCATGCATCTCGAGAAAATACAGTCGCCATGATCTCAACAAATCTGTTCATAAAGTATTTTAATGTAAGATACACTGAAACCCAATACAAAATGTATCATCTTCAGGGTGATTAGAAAAAGGAAGCCCAATCATTACAGTAACAGAGTAAATTGGAAATGGATTTAATCATGTTTGCATACGCTGCACATGGAGGCAAATGTGGATCTGTACACCACCCAGGCCTCTCTTCAGTGTCCCTGAAGAAAGGGAAAAGGAACTCAATATCATCCAGACACTAGCACTGAGATTCGTTTCATAAGAAAAAGTGAAGGCACATTAGGAAATTCTACTATTCTTACTTGTGCACTTCAATGCCATCTCTTCTCTTTGTCATTGCCCATGTTGTTCCTCTATCTGGATCTAAACCAGGCTGTGAAATCTCCAAACCATGTTTCCTTACCAGTTTAATGTATCTGAAACAGATTGGATTTAAACTTCATATTCCAATTTATGAAAACATGCATCTCTATTCAAATGGAAATTGAACTTCCAGTACATACTTCTCTGCATCAAAATGTTCCACCCCAAGGTCCTCATCCCAGAGAAAAATATAATCATAGGGAGCAACAATGTCAGGATGAAGAAAACGTTTGGCATACCACCTGGACCAAATTTCAAGGAGTATTTTTAGTAAATGCAGCTTAAAGTGTTTAGTAGAATTAACTACAAGTTAAGAAAAGGTAGAATTTCTAACCACTTCGTTTGTTTGCGAGCACTGATGTGAACAGTTCGCTTTGACCACTCAAACTCATCCCATTCAGTTGTCCGTCCATCATAGTGAAACAACACAATAGTGAAGTTCTCGGAGAACTGAGAAAATATATATAAATAAATATATCTTGAGAAAGGGAACACGAGAAAAAGGTGACTGAGAGAGAAAGAGAGAACCTTTTTAACTGCCGCATCAATATTTTTTTTCTGATCATAGCCAACAGTAAAGGTTACAAGATATCTAGGTTCGATGGTAAGGTCCTGCAGACACGATGTCCATAAATCAAAGATATGGATTAGAGAAGAAAATGATGAGTCGACAGTCAAGAAAACTCAAAAGATCCTTAATCATATAAATGGAGCGCAGCACAAAAGAAAAGATTTTAAATCATTTTGAAGAGTCAGTTTGTTATGATGTATTATCCAGTTTTCAATTTTAGATGTAATTGCAACCATTTGATGCAAATCATCTTCAAATGATCTTTTTATCCTACACTGTTCATGTTTTTAGATCAAGCTACTAGTGAATGCAAATGCATGAAAGTAACGACTTGCAAACCATAATAAGATGATTCATATGGGATATTTAAACACCTCACTAGGCAGACCCCAAAGTCGGCGGAGGTAGAAATCTGATTCAGAAGCAACTATACCAGGGGGTAGTCTTTCAGCACCTCGAGGATTTGTTGGAACCCAGATCTGCATCAGAAACACAATGGTAAGAAATTGTGCCCGCAGAGAATCCATGTTGATACATTTTTTTATTGAAAATTCATCATCATTAGTTACAGATAATTGCAAGTCAAAGGTAATTAGTTTCTTGAGGTAAAACATAAGAAATCAAATAACATAAGGTAATTGACCTTGGTCCTTTATCACACTTATCGAAGCAAAAGAAATCATATTCTGAAACAGGCAAAAGGTAACTGCAATAGGTATCAGTATTCCACAATTCTCATGTTGGTGTCACTCTAATTCCAAAAGAGCAAGCTTCCATCTTTCCCTCAAATGTCGTGAACCATAAATCATTTTTAGCACTTCAAACCTAGTCATTTTTTGGTCTATCTACCCTCTGTTCTCTCCAATTGTTTGAATCCAGTCACTATGCCGCATAGCTGCATCCATAAATCTACATTCTATATGCCAGTCTTTTCAGACAATCTTCCTCATACTTATCCTCAAAGGGCACCACCTCAATTTTTACTTAGAATGAACTCATATCTCCTTATTCTTTCATATATTTTCACACAGTTATCCCCACAATCAGATATCATCTACACTCATGACCAAGCTGCATACTAACCTACCAGCATCAGCACAAGTAGGATAATAGCTATACTAAGACAAGGCTATTAGAGTTGAGAATCACAGTTTCATACTAAAGAGGAGCTAATGCCTTCAGGTGTTCAGGTTCACCATTGCAGCACAAACTCTGGGCCCATTCACAAATAGTATCAGGTTTATATTTTGCTTAAATGCACAACCAGCACTTAACCAATTTTTACACATCAGGATTAGCTTAAATAGACTATATACCTCAGTCTTGTTGTATCTGGGAAGTAAAGGAGAGGCCTCTTTGTTACCCTTTAGAGAAGCCCAAGCATTGAACAGTGCTTGCTTTGAAAGACCAGAGTATTTGTCCTCAATATATGTAAGATCAATGGAAGGAAACAAACTGGATGGGAGATTCATCTGCCAATCATTAAACATAGAAACATGAGTTTTCTTCTCGCATTAAACAACAGCAAAACCAAATGAAAAAGAAACATAACTATAAAGTAGAGATTGAAAAGGTTAAAAATATATATACCTTAGATAAGGACAGCGTTGGAAAGGATATTCCTAAAAAGAACCCAAAAATTATTCCAATAAAAGTTGTCATGAAAAGCCTCATCATCTCACTAGGTTTTTTGGGAGTTCCGCTGCAGCTCAATAGAGGTCAAAGTCACAAATATAGGCATTGTTGTTAAAACTAATCCAGTTGTAAGTTAAGGTGGAAAATAGACCTGTGGCTGAAAAGAAATAACACAGTGTTTCTTTACCTCCGAATGGGAACTGGCATTATGGTAGAGATTTTCTAAGTACAGAATCACAAATATACAAGTTGAAATCCAGCAACAAATAGCTTCTTGACACACTCATCAAGTCCGGTTCTCAGTGCTTGAAAAAGAAATGAACTTCCTCGCGGCAAGAAAAGCTGACGAGCATCCTAGTACATCAGTCAAATTTGGAAGACCCACCGAAAAAGAAAAAGCAGTACCAAAACTGGACAATATCATATCTCAGTGACAGTTTAAATAAAGGACATAAGATAACAGCCTCATCAAGCCAATGCATTCCCAGGATGTACTAAATCAGTAGTATTGCAGTACCATAATGTGCCATAGATTCATCATTGATATGTAATAATACCAAACAAAATACTCACATAGCGCATAGAAAAACTTTTAAAAATTGCTATATGAGTGTGAATACGCAATGCAATCAACGCAATACAACCTCACGAAGATGGGCCGTTACTTCTCTTCCGAGTGTAAATCACTTCAATATACAATCGAAAACGATGAAATTTGCCAATATTCTTCAAGAACGCATCTATTCATCTACTCCAAACCCAAAAAAATCTCAACCGATCTTAAACCTCAAGCCAAATTGAAAACTCCCCAATTCACCCGAGAGAGAGAGAGAGATAGAGAAAAACTATACTCCTTGCATCTAACAGAACATAACATGATAGACTTGATCAGCTCGAGATTACCTTACAAGCAAAAATGAAATTAACACATGTAGAATAAATTAAAAAAAAAGGGGGTAGTGGTGGTGGAGAAATCTACCTGGGTATTCCTTGATTTGGAGGGAAAGATCGGATTATAAATCTAGAGAATTTATTTTATTTTTATCCTTTTCAGAAACCAAACACGATCAGGTCTGCTTTTGCAGACAAGTAGGAAGTTAGTTTTCTTCGAGAGAGATATTTTAATTTAATCATCATAACGGAAACAAAACGCAGAGAATTGAGAATTTATAGTATGCTGGGTTACCTACTAAATTCCCCTCCTTCGTCAACTTATATATTGCTAATGAGTCAACGCGGTGGGTACCTATTATTTATGGTATCTAAAGCTCCTCCTTCACGATCTAGCATTCGGTCTTTCTTCCTTGCCCACAACTTTTTTGCCTTGCAGATTTATCAATGCCTATAGTTTCGATTTCTTTTCATTTTTACCCTCGAGATTTTCAATTTTTCCATTTTATACTAAATAACGAAAATTTCCAGAATAAGAAAACTAAATAAGTGAAAAACAATTTCTTTCCATTCAAAACAAAATCATAGAAAACTGATTTTTCATTCTTTCTCCTATTTTTTCATCTCATACAAGAGATTTTTTATATATATAAAATTCAGAGAATAATAAGTTGTTAGGAGCATTGAAACTTAATAAAAAATATAAGGATAATGGTCGAAACTCCTAAAATATAATGATGGAGGTTGAACATGAAAGAATTTATAGTGGTAAAAATATAGTTTACCCTTTTCTTTATAATATTTTTTCATAGTACGTAGGTGAGAAATCTTATCTTATTGATATTACTTGGTTGTTATAATTTGGGAAAATTATTTTCGATTTAATTTGATTTTTACTTATAAAATTAATCAAATTAAAATTTTATAAAATATAAAAAATGAAACCAAAACTAGTTCAAATTGACCGATTTCTCTTCAGTTTGGTTCAATTATTTTATATTAACCAATTTCCTCCAAATTCTAGTATACATGCCCATAGCAGATCTTTCAAGACTTGGATGACTCTTTCCAATTGGCTATCGGTTTGGGGGTGAAATGTAGTGTTCATATTCATTCCTATCCCCTGGATGTGTTGTATGCTAGGCCAAAGTTAAGAGGTAAACCTGGGATCCTGACACGACCAAATGATTGATATCTTCTTCCAAGTGTAGGAGTGTTGAAGTAATAAATAATTTGGTAACACCGGGGTCGAATCATAGGGAGGTTAACTATATAAATTATAAACAACAACTATTATAATGATAATAATAATAATAATAAGTTAAAGAGGACTTAGAGATTGTAAGATTAATTTGATGATTAAACAATAATAAAAACAAATGTCAAAGTTAAAGGATTCACTAATAGTATTTCAAACAATTATAGTATAAACTCTTTTTATTACTCAATTAAAAATCATACATAAAGGAGGTTCCAATCGGATGATTTGTCATTAATAGCTCATTATAAATTGTTAACATGATCATATTAATTATCTTATTTAAGTAATACCAAACTTTAAATATGGTTAGGAATTCATGATACTAACTTATGTTAACAACAAATCAAGTTCCTTTCATAGCACAAGTGTAAGTTATACTATACAGTTGGACTATGAAAGTGTCAAGTATTTGTTGTACCAAGTGTTATACAATATAAATCTAGGTTAGCCATTTAACAAGCAAGGTATTAAGAATTAATAAGATAAAAATGATAAAATATGTTAATAGCAAGTTGTTTAGGATATATGCATTGAAGTCCATATTGAGTTTATATTATACGTATTCTTATATTATTAGTGTAACCTTTTCATCTTGATATAATAAACTTAACTAAATATAATAAAAAAGAGAAACATAAATCAACAAGATAAGAATATAAATAATATATAAGTTAATTAAGTAAAGGAAAGGAAATGAAAGGCAAAAGCAAGAAATTAATGAAAGCAAAACTTAAGTATTACAAAAGTATAAGGAAAAAAAAGCAAGAACATGATCTTGATCTGAAAACCAAGATGCCTAAATTCATGGCAAATGCCTCATTTTATAGACCAAAATTAAAAACTATTGATTTGTAAGTTAATTGTTGAGCGGATGACCACATCTTGACTTGATAACAATCCTTATCTTCTTGTCTAAATAAAATGTCATTGCTAACATCACAATTTGATATACTTGATCATGAAAGTTCTAGGAAATTACCTCAGCTTTCTAACAATAAAAAATTAAGATCATTTGGACTTCTAAAACTCAAAATATGCGCTAAATACTGAACAGTGTTGGGGCTGCAAAACAGATTCTAACTTTTCCATTGTTGTTAAGATTTAGACTTACAAATAGCATAATTGAGTCTTGTATTCTCATGAATATTTTAGGCCTATATATTAACTTTCTAGCCATATAAACCAAATTAAAATCCAAGATCTACAACTCTAGATATGATCCAAAGACTGAACAGTGTTCCAATTTGTATTGAACCCGTATCTCTTTTTTAAGCTTAACCCTCTCTTTGTCTTCTTAATTTTAGTATTTAAACTCATCAATTAATTCTTTTATTTATGTGAGAGGTCTGTATTTAAGATGAATGCTTGACCACTTTTTATGATCGGCTTGTTTTAACTCGCAAGTGCACGAGTGTGCGATGTAGCAATTAACTCGGTAAGATCGAGGTCATATCCACAGAGAGCTAGATCTGGAAATTAAGCTAGGTAACAAGAAAAAACTCAAGAGAAATTAAATTAACAATAACTTGGTTGAAAATAATTGATGGATTTGTTTTCAAAGATGAAAAAGTGTAAATAGATTTTAAATGACAAGAAAAAGTAAGTCTTGGTCCAAATCAATTTTAATGGTGATGTATTGGTGATTTCTTCAACATATATAATATAACTCAACCTAATATCAACGATAGTGATATTAGATCGAAAGATATTACAATGAAGTTTAGAAAGATGAAGATTGATTATTGCTTAAAAATGAACAAGTACTTTCATATTAAGTAAGACATTGAATCAAGCAATCTCTATACCAAAACTAAAATTTATGCATAAAAATTCAAGATTATAACATTACCTAAATGATTTCTAAAATTTCTTTACAATAATAAATCATTCATGAAGAAAATAAGAAGATAAACATTAAGATTCATTCATATCCTAAAGAACTCACCTCAATCACCATTATCCTTGATTTGGATCCAAGAAAGAGTTTAGCCAACCATGATTATATATAAGAACACTTCAATAAACATGAAAGAACTTGAATCCAACTGAAATAATAAGTTTTACAAACTAAAGAACCGAAATCTATAAAGAAGAACACAACACAATTTCAGAAAAAATTCGGATACAAATCTGACTCTAACTTTGGACAACAATTTGACCCTCTTAGAAGCCTCCTCTCTAGATGTCTATTAGAGACATATTTATAGGAAATTCTGTCACCTTTCCAGATCATTAAAGAACAGCTCATTTGGACACTTGAATCAAAAGTTATGGGCAAAACACCGAAAGGTATTCTGAAAAATCAAATCAGGACAGCTTTGCAACCACTTTGGTGCACGTTTTTCTTCCTCATTTATGAGCTATCTCTTTCTTCTTTTTGACCCAAAATAATGTAAAAATGTCCCCTCCAGCTTTCCATCCATGTGCTTGCCTTCTTGGATCAATGGATTACCCAAAATAAATCAATTGTTGTTGTGTGGACATGTAAGATCATGAATTGTGTTTGGGCTGATTTGAAGGTTGATTTGGGGCTGATTTGGGGCTGAATTTAAGCATCAAATAAGTATACAAATATACCTATTATTTGGTCTAAGATTGACATTGAAACCTTGAGTGTTTAATGGTTGAAGTTTGCACACAACATAAGGCAAGTTTGGGCTTGAAATAAATCATATGGTATTCTTTTCTAGAATTGGAATAGAATTGATTTTTGGGACAATTTGGAGCACTTATTTGAACCAAGATTTGCTTCAATCTTCAACTAAATGTCTCTTCAATTCTTTGTTCTGAATTTCGACGTTGAATTTCCTAAATTAATTCATTTAAGCTCCAAAAACCTATCGAAACATTAAAACAAATTTCATTACTAAAAAACACATCAATTATTATAAAAAAACCAAATAAAAACAATAAATACATATGTAAAATAAGAGACTTAAAGACACTTTTGATGCACAATCACACCCCCCAACTTAGATTTTGCTAGTTCTCAAGCAAAACAAAACATAAAACCTTTGAAATAAAAAGAATAATAACAATCATAATTAGGTTCGATTCATCACACTTGAAGGACCTATCATGCAAACATTGGTATCTTTAACTTAGTGTACACAATAGCAAATAAAGAAAAATAAGCATACTCACATTCTCTAAATCAAACTTCCATACAAAATTTCCAAATTCAGTCATATTTATCATGCAACCAACATAATTGATTCATATGAAAACTTAACTTGTAATCTTCCCTTCTCACCAACACAAACAAGGTAGCAAACTAGAGAAATATCTTTTTTTTTTCTTTCTTTGTTTTTTTTTTGAAGATATGATTTATTATTTGTCTTTAAGTAGTAGTCACTTCCCTTTTGACGCGAATACAAACATTTGTGATGAATGCACCCAATTACTCACAAAGTCACAAACTTAAAGTGCTTTGCATACTCATATTTTAAGCTGCCGTTTGACGTAAAGATAAACATTTGTGATGAATACCCCTAGTTACTGAGCAACTCAAAACATTGGAGTAGATAGAACTTTGTACACATTTATTTATTTATTTGTTTAGTAATTATTACTCTATTTACTTAAACCTTGTTTAGGACTGGATCAAAAAGGATAATCACAAGTAAAGCATCATACTCATCTTTCATGCATAATCACACAACTCACACAACTTTTACAAGGAAAGATGCACTTCAGTAATCTTAAAAAAAAGTATGCTATATCTTACTTTATAAGATATTATCTATCCCAAATTAAAGCATGCAATGTTCAACATAATAATGAATCCAAAAATGTAATGATGATCCTAAACAAGTCTCATTCACATACGAATGCAATTTTTTTTTTTTTTTAACAAGCATGGTTATCTCAAGCATTCAACATAATGAAATATCTAAAATTAAGTTTTACATTATCCTCAATGTAAAAGAGAAAGAGAAGAAAAGTATAAAGATTAGAAAATTGTTACTCCCCTTCTGTTTTCAAGGATGAATGTCTGATTGAATTGGGCATGAGCTGACTTCTTGCTTGATTTTTTTTTAATCTGCATATCACAACTAAAAGAAAACATTGATGTTTTTTTTTTTTGAAAATAAAGAACCTCACACCCCCCAACTTAAAATAATGCATTGTCCCGAATGCATGAACAAGAAAATATAAGAGATGGAAGAAAGAAGAAAAAAATAAAAATGAAAAATAAACAATAAAAATGAAAAATAAAAATAAAAATAAAAACTCATTACTTCTGATACTACAATGGTATTGGATCTTCAAGATCCAATGTCTCAACTTCAGCCACAACGTTTTCAAGATAAGGTTTCAATCGATGACCATTTACTTTGAAAATATTTTCATTCTTGGGATTTTCTACCTCAAATGCACCATGCTTAGAGATGGATTTAATCATAAATGGACCAATCCATTTTGTCCTCAACTTCCCAGGAAAGAGATGTAATCGTGAATTATACAAGAGAACCTTTTGACCAACATGAAAGGATTTTCTAAGAATATGTTTATCATGCAAAGTTTTCATCTTATGTTTTGAAATTTTTGCATTTTCAAATGCATCATTTCTCAGCTCCTCTAATTCATCCAATTGAAGCTTTCTATTTTTGCCAACCTCGTTTTCATTGTCATTGAATTGCTGAATGGCC
>NW_011501448.1:0-42671 GCF_000495115.2 Populus euphratica | reverse complement strand
CTATTTCATAAAGAACATGACCGACTTAGTCTTGGGAATCTGACTAAAAAAGACCCTGTTTGCCAGTTTTTAAGAAAATTGGATGGGAAGCCTATCCCCGACCCATAGAGGGCGTTTAAGCTGTTCTTGGACGTAAAACCAAGGGAAGATGTGAGCCACAATCACAACTACCTATACATACACATTCTTTTTCAAAAGTAAATAAATAAATAAATAAAAAGAGAGAGAGTGTGTGTGAGACTCCAGCTGGCCTACATATAGGTGTTATGATTGCCTTTCTAATTTCTCATCTATAAAACCCTCTCTTCCTTCCTTTCATTTCTACTCAACCCATACATTCAATAACTATAGAAGTGTGTAGAAATGGCAAGTTCCTTAAGTCATCATATAAGAAATATTTGTGTTTTCGGTGGATCTAGTCCTGGGAAAGAAAATGAGTTTTTAGAATCAGCAAATCATCTTGGTAAAGTGTTAGTTGAGAGAAAGATTCATTTAGTGTATGAGGGAAGCAGTCTTGGGTTAATGGGAGGTGTGTCAATAGCTGCATTTTTAGGAGGTAGTCAAGTTTTAGGGGTCGTCCCCGAAGCTTTAGCACAAGGGGACATCATTGGAAAAACAATTGGAGAGGAACTTCAGGTCTTCACAACGTCAGCTCGAATGAATGCAATGTTTAACCATGTTGATGCCTTTATTGCTTTACCAGGTGGTCTAGGCACATTGGAAGAGATCTTTCATATTTCCTCTTAGGCCCAACTGCACATTCACCATAAACCCATTGGTTTGTTAAATGTTAATGGTTATTATGATAAGTTGTTGTCTTTTCTTGATCATGCTGTGGAACAGGAATTTATAACATCTTCTGCACGACAAATCATAATCTCTGCTGCTACTGCTGAACAATTGATTGACCAACTACAATATTTCATTCCTGTAATTGATCCCTCCATGAATCGTATAAATTGGTCATCTAAGGAAAGCCATAAAAAGCTTAGATTAGATTTGAGTCTTCATTTGTAATTTTTGTGTTATTTTGTTTTATTATTGTGTTTTGTTATTTCTTATTTTTGTTTAAGTGTGTTTCAGGTTTGTCAATGTTTGTTATTTCAGGTGATATCTTCTATACTCTATCTTTCTACCTTAGAACATTGAGGACAATGTCTCGTTTTGCTTGGGAGGAGAGGGTAGTAGTTGATAAAAAAAAAATTGTTTTCCATTTCATAAAGCATGCGCATAATTGTTGTTACTAGGATGGCAGAGTAAAGGAGCTCTTTTGTTAAAGTGACTCTTGAGACGCATCTTAGTAACCATTCTTAACAAGGTCTATTATAATACTTCTTGAAATATTCAGATTTACAAACTCCCGCATTGTTATCACTTAATTCTGCTCATATACTTATTTAACAGGTATTCTTAAACCTTAATTTTCACACACACTCTTTAACATATGATTGTGGGTTACATATTGGATTATTACATTATTTATGTTCTTTGGTTAAAGGTAACAACTAAGGGAAAGGGATTGTATATAATTAAAAAAAAAGAAAAAAAAAGATAATAATAAAAATGTTGATAAGTTTGGTTTTGTAGCCTCCCTAACCTAAGCAATTAAGCCCGAAAGGGTGTTTTAACACCTAATACCCTAAAGTCAACTTACTTGGGAGCTATTGGCCCAACGCTTGTTACATGGGTTGAGAAGAAAAGCTTAAGGGAATCAAACATTGCACTATCTACATATCAGTATCTACGACCCCAGTTACTAAGCTCGTAGGGGTGTCTTAACACCTAATGCCCTAAGACCAACTGGTCTGGGAGTCATTAGCTGAAAGCTCGTTACATGGGTTAAAGATGCATGGTGTTTTTAAATTATATGTATATATATTTAAAAAAAATGAAGAAAAAAAAAGACAAAAATAATAATCCCAACCCAAGGAAGTTAACTTTAACCATTAGAACAAAAAAATTGTTTTCTTCCAAGAAAAGCCCTATAATTATGTGTTGATACATTGAGCATAAAAGAAAGGTTTATGATTATCTTGTTAAGAGGTATTGAGCAGATATATAAATTTAATGAGAGTTTGTTTATCTGGATAGATTAATGGAAGTTAAATGATGAATATCTTGCTTTGTGGAATTTGCAAATTATTTTTCTATTTTAAAGCTTTGATTACTAGGAACTAGTAATAAGCTGGTTGAGGGGTGTGACTAGTATTTAAAAGTGCATTTTTATCAAGGTTTTATATCATCATTTTGCACTTGAAGTATCAATAACTCCTTAACTAAAACATGTTTTATAATAATATATCTAATAATATAAGATACTTTTAATTTGTGGTAAATGTTCATTTTAAATGCCGGCCTATCACATAAATGAAAGGATTAATTGATGAATTTAAGAACTGAAATTGAAAGGATAAAGAGATGGCCAAACTTAAAAAAGAGATGTCGATGCAATCCAAACCGGAACACTGTTCGGTAATTGGGTCATATCTGGAGCTATAGATCTCAAATTTAGATCTACTTTATATGGATGGAAAAGTAAGACATAGGCCTACAACTTTCATATAGAGCCTGACACGATGAAAAGATTGATGTCTTCTCCCAAGTGCAGGAGTGTTGAAGTAATAAATAACCCGACAAGATCGGGGTCGAACCACAGAGAGGTTAATTGTACAAATTATAAACAACGATTATAAATAACAACAATAGTAACAACAATAACAACAACAACAATATTAGTAGCAATAATAATAATAATAATAATAATAATAATAATAATCATAATAGTAATAATAATAATAATAATAATAATAATAATAATAATAGTACTAATAGTAGTAGTAGTAGTAGTAGTAATAATAATAATAATAAAGAAAGAGAAGAAGAAGAAGATGATGAGAACTTGGAGATGGAAAATTAATGTAAGGATTAAACAATAATAATAACAAATGTCAAGGTTAGAGGTTTCACTAATGGTATGCCAAACAAGTATAGTATAAACTCTTATTATTCAATTGGAAATCGCACACAAAGGAGGTTCCAATCAGATTATAGATTGTTAACATGATTACATTAGTCATCTTATTCGATTAATGCTAATACTTGTAAATCTCGTCAAGCATTCATGATTATAACTTATGTTAACAACAAATCAAGTTCCTTTCATAGCTCAGGTGTCGGTTATACCATACATTATGGGCTATGAAAGTGCCAAGCATTTGTTGTACCAAGTGTTATACAACATAAATCAAGATTAATCATTTAACAAGCAAAGTATTAAAGAGTAAACAAGATAACAAATATAAAACATGTTAGTATCAAACATTAAAGTCCATATTAAGTTTACATTATACTTATTCTTACACCATTAGTGTAACCTTTTCACCTTGACATAACTAACTTAGCTAGACATAATGAAAGAAAGCAAAATAGATAAACAAAATAAGAACATAAAAGTATAATAAACTTAGCTAAACATAATGAAAGAAAGGAAAATAAATAATTAAAATTAGAACATAAATAAGATAAGAGTTAACTAAGTAAAGGAAAGGAAATGAAAGGCATAAAATTAATATTAATGAAAGCAAAGCATAAACATTACAAAAAATAAAAAGAAAGAAAGCAAGAGCATGATGTTGATCTGGAGACCAAGATGCCTAAATGCATGGAAAATGCCTCTTTTTTATAGGCCAAAATTGGGAACTATTGATTTGATGACTAATTGATGAGTGGGTAACCAACTCTTGACTTGGTGACAATCCTTATCTTCTCTTGTCTGCCCAAAACGTCATTGATAACGTCAAAATTGGATCCACTCAAAAACAAGAAAGTTGTAGGAAATTGTCTCAGCTTTCTTGTGTAAAACATTCAGCTCATTTGGACTTCTAGAACTCCAGATATGGCCAAAATACTGAACAGTGCTCGGGCTAGAGGACAACTTCGGGCTTCTTTGTTGTTGCAATAATTTAGACTTGAAAATGGCCTTTTTAGATCTTCGGATCCATATGAAAGTTGTAGGCCTATGTCTTACCTTTCCATCCATATAAAGTAGACCTAAATCTCAGATCTATAGCTCCAGATATGACCCAATTACAGAACAATGTTCCGGTTTGGATTGCACCGACATCTCTTTTCTAATTTTGGTCATCTCTTTGCCCTTGCAAGTTAAGTTCTTAAAGTCATCAATCAATCCTTTCATTTATGTGATAGGCCTGCATTTAAAATAAACATTTACCATAAATTAAAGATATCTTATATTATTAGATATATTATTATAAAACATGCTTTAGTTAAGGAGTTATTGATACTTCAAGTGCAAAATGATGATATAAAACCATGATAAAAATACACTTTTAAGTACTAATCAGAGCCCAAGATCTAAAAAGGCCATTTTAAAGTCCAAATTATTGCAACAACAAAGAAGCCCGAATCTGTCCTCCAGCCCGAGCACTGTTCAGTATTTTGGCCATATCTGGAGTTCTAGAAGTCCAAATGAGCTGAATGTTTTACACAAGAAAGCTGAGAGAATTGCCTACAACTTTCATGTTTTGAGTGGCTCCTATTTTGACGTTATCAATGATGTTTTGGGCAGACAAGAGAAGATAAGGATTGTCACCAAGTCAAGAGTTGACCACCCACTCATCAATTAGTCATCAGATCAATAGTTCCTAATTTTGGCCTATAAAAGGAGGCATTTGCCATGCATTTAGGCATCGTGGTGTTCAGATCAAGATCATGCTCTTGCTTTCTCTCTTTGTATTTTTTATAATGTTTATGCTTTGCTTTCATTAATATCAAGTTTATGCCTTTCATTTCATTCCTTTACTTAGTTAACTTTTATCTTATTTATGTTCTTATTTTGTTTATCTATTTTTCTTTCTTTCATTATGTCTAGCTAAGTTAATTATGTCAAGGTGAAAAGGTTACACTAATGGTGTTAGAATAAGTATAGTGTAAACTTAATATGGACTTTAATGTTTGATACTAACATGTTTTGTATTGGTTATCTTGTTCACTCTTTAATACTTTGCTTGTTAAATGACTAATCTTGATTTATGTTGTATAACACTTGGTACAACAAATGCTTGGCACTTTCATAGCCCATAATATATGGTATAACCGACACCTGAGCTATGAAAGGAACTTGATTTATTGTTAACATAAGTTATAATCATGAATGCTTGACGAGATTTACAAGTACTAGCATTAATTGAATAAGATGACTAATGTAATCATGTTAACAATATATAATCTGATTGGAACCTCCTTTGTGTGTGGTTTCCAATTCAATAATAAGAGTTTATACTATACTTGTTTGATATACCATTAGTGGAACCTCTAACCTTGACATTTGTTATTATTATTGTTTAATCCTTACATTAATTTTCCATCTCCAAGTTCTCATCATCATCATCTTCTTCTTCTTCTCTTTCTTTATTATTATTATTACTACTACTACTACTACTACTACTACTACTACTAGTATTATTATTATTATTATTATTATTATTATTATTATAGTTGTTGTTGTTATTGTTATTATTGTTATTATTATTGCTATTATTGTTGTTTATAATTATTGTTTATAATTTGTACAATTAACCTTTCTGTGGTTCGACCCTGGTCTTGCCGGGTTATTTATTACTTCGACTCTTCTGCACTTGGGAGAAGACATCAATCTTTTCGTCGTGTCAATACCCTTCTTCTGACCAAAACCTTTCACAACCAATCTTGCCTGGTACCTTGGTTTTGAGCAATGTTCATCAATTTTCAACTTGAACACCCATTTGTTCTTGAGTGCTCTCTTACCTTTAGGAAGCTTCACTAACTCAAAGGTATGGTTTTCATGCAAGAATTTTATCTCTTCTTGCATTGCTTTTAACCACTCACTTTTCTTCTCATGTGACATAGCTTCATTAAAGCATTCTAGCTCTCCCCCATCAGTCACCAACACATACTCATGAGGAGAATATTTAGTGGAAGGTTGGCGATGTCTAGTTGAGCTTCTCAATTGTGGCTTATCTAGAGCTTCCTGCATAACCTGTTCAGGAATAACATCAATATCGTCATTAGTTGATTCAGGATCACCAACTAATGGCTTAATAAGAGAACCACCATTATCATCTTTTTACAAATCTCCCCCATGATTAGTAGGCATCAAAGGTAACTGTGGAGTACGTCTTGGATTTGAATTAGTTGGAATAAAAGTGGTAGACTCTATTTTCTCCTTTTGTTCAAAGTCTTCAATGGTTTGATCTTCAAAGAAGATAACATCTCTACTTCTTATAATTTTCTTCTCCTTCGAATCCCATAACCTATAGCCAAACTCATCTTCTTCAGAGCCCAAGAAAATGCACTACTTTGTCTTGTTGTCAAGCTTAGACCTTTCATCTCTAGGAACATATACAAATGTTCTGCATCCAAACACTCTCAAGTGTGCATAAGAGACATCCTTTCCTTTCCAAACTATATTTGGAACATCAAAATCAAGAGGGACTGATGGAGAAAGGTTGATCATGGCAACTATAGTCTTCATTGCCTCATCCCAAAAGGACTTAGGCAGCTTTGCATGAGAGAGCATACATCTAATTCTTTCAACAATGGTTCTGTTCATTCTCCCAGCCACTCCATTCTGCTGTGGAGTCTTAGAAACTATCTTCTCCAACTTGATATCATATTACCTGCAGTACTTCTTAAAAGGACCCCTATATTCATCATCATTGTCAGCTCGAATACATTTTAGCTTTCTACCAATTTCTCTTTCAACTCTAGCATGGAAATCCTTAAAGACATCAAGCACCTGATCTTTAGATTTCAGATAAGTGACCCGAATTTTCCTGGAGTGATCATCAATAAAATTAACAAAGTAAAATGCACCCTTAAGAGACTTGTCAATCATAGAGCAAACATCAGTATGAACTAAATCAAGAACATGTGATCTTCTATGTGAAGGTGATCTTTGAAACGCAACTCTGTGTTGTTTACCAACTAAACAATAAGTACATGTGTTCAAGTTCATACCTTTTAATGGAAGGTAGCTCTTCTTGGCAAGGATGCCAAGACCTTTCTCACTTAAATGTCCAAGCCGCTTATGCCATAGATTAAGAGAACAATCTTCAATTGCATTCACCTCCCCTTTGATCACCTTGGCTTGTGACATGTAGAGACCCATCTTCTTCCCTTTAGCAACAATTAGGGAATTTCTGGAGAGCTTCCATTTACCATCTCCAAAGTAATTGTGATAGCCTTCTTCATCAAGAGTACTTGTAGAGATCAAGTATAAGCGCATATCAGGGACATGCCTAATATCTTTGAGTAGCAACTTGTACCCAGTATTGGTTTCCAACCAAATGTCTCTAATGCCCATAACACTAGCCATCCCTTGATTTCCTATTCTAACTTGACCAAAGTCTCCAGCAGTGTAAGATGTGTAAAAATCACGTTGGGGTGTAACTTGGTAAGAAGTTGCTGAATTTGCAACCTAGGTGGTATCCTGACATGCAAGATTAACACAACCATCATCACAAACAATGACAACATCACCATCAAATACAACTACAGTTGTACCATTCTCTTTATTCTTGTCTTCATCTCTACCCTTTTTATCTCTTTTATACTTTCTATAATGTTTTTGCATATGCCCAGGCTTGTCACAATAATAACACTTAAAACCCTTCCTTGACTGAGATCTTTCTTTTTGCTTCCATTTGCCTTTTCTATTGCTGGATTCTCTATCTTGCTTGTCGTGAGAGAACCTACTTGGACTTCTCCCTCGACTTTCTGTAACAAGTGCATGAGACTCAGAAGTGTTTGTGCCTTTCCTCCTCTTCTCTTCATTGAGGATACAATCCTTCACTGTTTTCAAAATAATCTTCCCATTCAGAGTAGAATTGCTAAGTGACACCATCAAAGTCTCCCAACTATCCGGCAATGAACTCAGTAGGATTAGTGCTTGTATTTCATCGACTAACTCTAGATTCATCAATGACAACTGATTCAAAAACCCTTGGAATACATCTATATGCACTGAAGCATCTTCACCATCTCTATACTTCAAATTCACAAGGTCTCTAATTACAAAAACCTTGTTTTGTACACTCTCTTTAGCAAATATTTCTTCCAACATCTTCCAAAATGTATAGCAGTCATGTTCTTGAGAATTATGATTAATGGACTTAGAAGATACCCATTTTCTAACATTAGTAATAGCCTTTCGATTAAGCCCATTCCATTTTGCATCATCCATATCATCAGGCTTTATTCCTTTACATTTAATCGGCAAAGCCAAATCATTGCAATATAAGTGATCCTCCATCATATGGAAATAAATCACGAATATGGTCCAGGTAATAAATGCCCAAGTTTCTTTTGGGTCCTAGTTCCAATATGATCCCCATGCTTCATTAGCCTGAACTGCTCCTGAAAGAATACCTATGGTTAAAAAAAGAAACTCTATACTAAGAATACGAAAACCCTAATGATCTAATTGTTGAATCAATTAAAACCTGTAATAATTCCTAAAAATCTCTGATGACTATGACTGGCTAAGCGGAGCAAAAAGAGGATTCCTTACTTCTTTCTCTCATTCAAAACCTTGCATGAGACTTTTATCTCGTACGACTCTTAAGTGATAAAAGAAAGAAGTCATCTTCTTTCTTTTTTGATTACCTTCCTTGCATATGTATCAGACCGAATCCATTCTATTTCTAAAAAGGATTACTAATCCTTAACTTTTCGAGAAATCCTTCATTAGTGGTTGTGAATGAATAAAAATTCATAAATATTTCTAACTCTTTGGGCTGGATAATGTATCAATGACATATTCGAATTTCTCCATTGTTGTTAAGATTTGGACTTCTAAACAACAAAATTGATCTTGCATTCTACATGAATGTTTTAGGCCCATGTATTAGCTTTCTATCTATATAATCCAAATTAAAATCCAAGACCTACAGCTCTAAATATGACCTAATGACTGAACAGTTTTTTTAGTTTGGATCGAACGAGCATCACTTTTCTAAGCTTTACCTTCTCTTTAACATCTCACTTTCAGTAGTTGAACTTATCAATCAATCTTTTTGTTTATATGATAGGCCTGCATTTAAAATGAACATTTACTATAAATTAATGTTATCTTATAGTATCAAACTTGTTATTATGAAACATATCTTAGTTAAGGAGTTATTGATACTTCAAGTGCAAAATGTTGATATAAAACCTTGATAAAAATGTATTTTTAAGTATTAATCACTTACATTGTGTTAAAAATTTAAGATATAATAAAGACTTTTTAAAAACCTTTATAGCTGGGTTTTGTCTAAAATTTTATCAGGGAACTTACTATCAAATGTAAGAGATCTCTTAATAGGTGTGATAACTCCTTGCAAAATATAATGACCAAGAAAACAAACAAAAAGTTTGAAAAAGAGAAATCCTTGATTATGAAACAACTAAACCATTATGTTTCGCAACATTGAAGAAAGTTTATAAATGTTTAAAATATTGTTCTATAAAATTGGAAAAAATAAGGACATCATCAATGAAAATTATATAGAATTTTGAATATGAATTAAAAATATCATTCATAATCCTTTGAGATTATAATGGAGCATTTTTTAAACCAAATAGTGTAACACTCCACTTATAACAACAAAACAAAACTGTGAAGCCAGTTTTGTATGGTGTTTTGAAAGAATTTAGATTTGTCAAAATCCTAACTTTATATCAAACTTTGAAAATATAAATGCAAAATATAATTTTTGTAATAATTTTATTTTTGTTAGGAATCGAATATCTAATCTATTTTAAAGGTTTGTAATTTATAGTAAGCCTTGGTGTGCCTTGTTCAATTTTAGAATTTTTGTTAAAACAAAAGGGTACACACAACCAAGGTGATATGGACTTTTAAATAAAACTTTTAGACTTTAAATCATAGATTTCATGTCTACAATAAAGAAGAAAGAGCACTTGGTAAGTATTTTTATTCTCACCTAAGTTGTCTTACTTTGCTTGATAAATTTATATACAATTATTTGATTTTGAAAGAACATGTTTCTAGCTTAAATTATAGTTGTTGTTCCTAAATAACTCTTATAGCCGTTGTTTCTATATTACACAGTTGTTACAATAATGATAACTATAATTTCAGCCTTGATGTACTCTGCATAATTTAAGACAAAGTGTTATCTCTTATTCTTGATTACAAGCTTGTGTTACAGCTATGATTTTGCAGGATTAAAGGGTAGTGATGCACATAATTAAAGACTTTTCCTTTTACACCCTTGCAAGATTAGGCTTCCATTAGTAAGGCCAATCTTGGACTGGAGAAACTCTATACGCGCTCTGGTAAGAGGTTTGGTTAGCATGTCAGCTAATTCATCTATTATGTGAATATGGATAACCTGTAAAATACCTTGTTGCACTATATCCCCAACAAAATGAAGGTCTATTGGGATATACTTCATTTGAGAGTGATTGAGAGGGTTGTAGCTTAAGTGGGTAACACTAAGGTTGTCACATAGGAGTTGAGGTATGCATGATAAGGGAAAGGCAAGCTCACGAAGTAGTTGAAGGAGCCACATTGTTTTTTATGCTCCCGTGGCTAGTGCAAGATATCCAGCCTCTATGGAGGATCTTACTACTGCTCATTGTTTATTTGAGCTCTAAGATATAGGAGTAAAGGTGAGGAAGCTGATATACGTAGATGTTGATGTGCAAAAATCAACATTGCCAACCCAGTCGGCATCAAAATAAGTCATTAAGACATGTTTACTAGTCTTCGCAATTTAAATGCCATGGAAACTAATCATTTTGAGATAGCAAAGTATGCGCTTAGTGGCTGTTCAATTAGTCTACATTGGTCTATGCATGAACTGGGAGAGTTTGTTCATTGCGAAAGAAATATCAAGACGTGTGAGTGATAGATGTTTAAGACTGCCAATAACTCTACAAAACTTTGTGCTGTTAATATAGTTAGAATCATCATCAAATTTCAGAGTGGAACTAATAGAGAGAAGGGTTGAAACATCCTTAGCACCAATCATGTTTGTGGTGGATAGAAGATCACAAATGTATTAATGTTGTGACAAGAATAACTCGTTTTTATTTGGCACCACTTCAACACTTAGAAAGTAATGAAGGGACCACATATCCATAAGGGAAAAAACACAAGCTGGTGCACAACAAAGAGAACAAAAGCCTGGTTATTACCTGTAATGATCATATCGTCAATATAGACTAGGAGAAAATAGGTGGCTTGATCATTTTTGTAAATAAAGAGAGATGAATTATCTCTAGAGATTTGAAATCCAAGATGTAAAATAGCATTCTTAAGAGTCAGATACCAAGCTCTTAAAACTTGTTTTAGACTATTGATAGCCTTTTTCAACCTATATACATGGTAAGGTCATGAGACATTCTTAAAACCTAGTGGCTGCATCATATAAACATCATCAGTTAGTCTACCATTCAAAAAGGCATTGTTGATATCCATTTGTTTCAATGACTAGCCATTTAAAACAACAATGGTAAGAATGATTCTAATAGTGGCAAGTTTGACACTAAGACTGAAGGTTTCTTTATAGTCTAGACCGAGGCGTTTGTTGTAGCCCTTTGCAACCAATCCGGCTTTAAACCGATCAATAGAGCCATTAGGTTTTCTTTTAACTCAAAAAACCCACTTGCAACCTACTAGGTGACGTTGAGATGGAGGTGGAATTAATTCTTATGTATCATGTTTCATAAGAGTTGTGAGCTCAGTAGACATGGCTTCTCTCTAGTGAGGCTAAGAGATGGCCTCTCTTACATTGGTAGGCTCAATGGGTAGGTAAATGGGATGTTTGGTGATGGAGAATATTTTTTTTGGTTTATATATCTAATTCATAGACCGTGTGCACATAGGATGAAGTCGTGGAAAGGGAATGAATTGATGAGAAAAAGACTTAGATTGAGGGGTTGAAGATGTAGGCAAGGAGGTTAAGGTGTTAGGAAAATAGGTATAATGACACGACTAAAAGATTGATGTCTTCTCCCAAGTGCAGGAGTGTCGAAGTAATAAATAACCCGGCAAGACCGGGGTCGAACCACAGGGAGGTTATTTGTACAAATTATAAATAACAATAATACAACAACAATAACAATAACAATAACAATAACAACAACAATAATAATAATAACAACAACAAGAATAATAATAATAATAATAACAACAAGAATAATAATAATAATAATAATAATAATAATAATAATAATAATAATAATACTAATAATAGTAGTAGTAGTAGTAGTAGTAGTAGTAGATGACATGAGGTTTCTTGTCTTTTCTTTGCCCTAAAACAGCCCCAACCACAAAATCACTAGCATCACACATCAGTTCAAATGGTAAAGACCAATCAGGAGCTTGTATGATTGGTGCAGTTGTCAACAACCCTTTAAGCTTTTCAAAAGCTTCTTGACATTTTGATGTCCAATCAAATGGGACATCTTGTGACAACAAGTTACACAATGGTTTGGCAATGGTACTAAAAGAATGAATGAATCTTCGATAAAACCAGCATGTCCTAAAAAGGATCTCACATCTTTCACAGTCTTAGGGGTAGTTAATTTTTGAATGACTTCCATTTTTGACTTATCTACCTCTATCCCTTTTGAAGAGACAATGTGACCTAAAACAATGCCATGTGTCACCATAAAATGACACTTCTCCCAATTGAGTACAAGATTGCTCTCTTCACACCTTTCAAGAACTTTTTCTAGATTCATTAGACACAACTCATAAGAATCCCCATAAACTGAAAAATCATCCATGAAAACTTCCAAAAAATTTTCCACCATGTCACTAAAGATACTCATCATACACCTTTGAAAAGTGGCTGGTGCATTACACAAACCAAATGGCATTCTTCTATAAGCATAAGTACCAAAAGGACAAGTGAAAGTGGTTTTTTCTTGGTCTTCTAAAGAAATCTCAATTTGGTTGTAACCTGAGTATCCATCTAGAAAACAATAGAAAGCTCTTCCAGCTACTCTTTCAAGCACTTGGTCTAAAAATGGAAGCGGAAAATGGTCCTTCCTAGTCACCATGTTCAATTTACGATAATCAATGCACATACGCCATCCAGTTTGGATTCTAGTTGGTACCAGCTCATTATTTTCATTCTTCACTACCGTGACTCCATATTTTTTTGGGACAACTTGGGTTGGACTAACCCATTTTGAGTTTGCAATAGGGTAAATGATACCTGCATCAAGTAGCTTAAGCACTTCACCTCTCACTACTTCCTTCATGTTTGGGTTCAATTGTCTTTGCATTTGCCTCACAGATTTAGCCTCTTCTTTTAGATAGATTCTATGTGTCCATAAAAGAGGGCTAATTCCTTTCAAGTCAGTAATTTTTCACCCAATTGCTTTCTTGTGTTTTCTCACCACTCTCAAGAGTTTGTGTTCTTGCTCTATGCTAAGTTTTGATGAGATCACAATAGGATATGATTCATCTTCCCCTAGAAATGCATACTTAAGATCACTCGGTAAAGGCTTCCTTTCTAGTTTATCAGGCTGGACAAGAGATTCCTCAACTTTCACTTGGGGTGAAATCAAAGGCTCAAATGATGGGGTCCATTGACCTATTGACATAATAGGCATTGGATCTAGATAAGTCTCGAGTTCTCTTACCTCCTCATCAACACATTCCAAAGAACAAAATCTTTCATCATGAATTAAAGTTCTCTCCACTGGATCCTTGATCCATACTATCTCAAAGTGTTCTTGACAAACTGTTTGGATGAAATCTACCTCTCTAATGTCCTCATGTTCCCCGATTTGTTTGGAGACATTGAATATGTTCATCTCCACAGTCATATTCCCAAAAGGCAATTTCATCACCCCATTCCTACAATTAATTAAGGCATTGGATGTAGCTAGGAAAGGTCTCCCCAAGATGACTGGGATGGGGGCATTAGAACCTTGAATTGGTGCGGTGTCTAACACTACAAAATCAACAGGAAAGTAGAATTTATCTACTTGGACCAACACATCCTTAACGATACCCCTAGGAATCTTGATTGACCTATCAGCTAATTGAAGGGTGATTCGAGTAGGCTTGATTTCTCCTAAACCTAATTGTTCGTAAACAGTGTAGGGTATTAAATTCACACTTGCTCCTAAATCCAATAAAGCTTGATCTATCTTATGACTTCCAATAATGCATGAAATGGTAGGACAACCAGGATCTTTGTATTTGGGAGGGGTCTTAAACTGGATGATGGCACTAGCATGTTCAGTTAGAAAAGCTCTTTCTTTCACATTCAATCTCCTTTTGACTGTGCATAAATCCTTAAGAAACTTTGCATAAGATGGAACTTGTTTAATTGCATCAAGGAGTGGAATATTGACTTTCACTTGTTTGAACAATTCATAGATTTCTGAGTTCATAAGATCTTGTTTAGGTTTCCCTAACCTTTGTGGAAATGGTGCTCTAGGAACAAATTCTAAATCACTCATTTTGACTCCAATTTTTCTTGAATCATCTCCTTTCTCACTCATCTCTTTCTCATTTATCTCACCTTCTTTGTCACTCAAACTCTCATTTGTCACTTGTGTTTTGATTCCCTCTTCACTTTCCCTAGATTTGTCCTCTACAATACCTTTAGGAATCCTAAAACCTACACCTTTGTCAACAATCTTTCCACTTCTAAGGGTAGTGATGGCTTGGACTTGTTCATGGTTTGAAGGTTCACTAGGTGAGGATTCACTCATGTGTACCTGACCTCTAGGATTGGGCATTGGTTGAGCTGGGATTTTTCCCTTCTCTTGAATGCTTAGTGATTGAGTCAACTTAGTTAGTTGACTTCGAATGTCATCTAAGGTCCTATTGGTCTGGTCTTAGAATTTGTAAACTTGGTTGTTGATTCCTCCTTGCGTTTGCATGAATTGTTGAAGAGTATCCTCTAAGGATCTCTTATGAGGTGGTTGGTATGTGTTATGTGTGGGAGCATGAAATGGTTGGGGTGGAGGTTGAAATGTTTGAGGTACTGAAGAGCCCTCATTTCTCCATCCAAAATTTGGGTGGTTCCTCCATCCAGGATTATAGGTCTCAGAGTAGGGATTGCCTACTTGGTTTGGAAATGGCTTTCTTACATTACTTGAATCAGAAGTTTGGCCATATAACACTTCCTTGAAGGCTGGAATGGTAGGACACTCAGTTGTCCTATGCCCTTTGCTCTCACAAACAACACAACTTTCCTCTTGTTGTTCACTTATGACATGCACTTTTTTAATCTCAAGAGACTCTACTTTCCTAGCCAATGAGGCTAATCTATCATTGAGGTCATCAGTCTCTTTCAATTGAAACTTCCCACTTGAATAAGAAATGGTGTTTCTAGACTCAACATGAACTGGGAGAGAAGTCTCCCATTGCTTTGTGTTTTCAGCCAATTGATCAAAAAAATCAAAGGCCTCACTTGGTTCTTTGTCATAAAACTCACCATTACACATGGTTGACACTAGCTTTTTAAAATCTGCGGTAAGAGAGTCATAAAAGAAACTCACTAACCTCCACATCTCAAAACCATGATGAGGGCATGCATTTAACAAGTCTTTGAACCTTTCCCAAGCTTGGTGAAATGACTCATTTGGACTACAAGAAAAATTCATCATTTGACGTTGTAAAGCTGCTGTCCTATGAGTGGGGAAGTATTTTTTCAAAAATTCAGCTTGCATTTCTCTCCATGTACCTATAGACCTAGGACGCAAGGAGTTTAGCCAAAGCTTGGCTTTATCCTTTAGAGAGAATGGGAACAATTTAAGCCGAATGGTTTCCTCGGTGCATGTTCTATCAATAAAAGTATTACATACCTTTTCAAAGTCTTTAATGTGTATGTATGGATTTTCAGAATCCATACCATGAAATGTGGGAAGAAGTTGAATCATGCCCGGTTTTCAAATTGAAAGCTTGTTGGTTAAGAGGTAAGATAATACACGAAGGTGTACTTTGTCTAGCCGGGTGAAGATACTCTCTAAGAGTTCGAAAATTAGGTTGATCATTGAATTGTGGAGGTCCATTACCTTGAACACTCCCTTCACCCTCTACATCTTCAACATTAGCCATGATAAAATAATAATAATAATAATAATATAACAATTATATGAATATGAAAAGAAAGGAAAGAAAAGAAAAAAAATTGCAAATAAAAGTAATAGCTCAAAAATAAAAATACAACAAATTAAGAAATTCACTCTCCAATTAATAAGCACTATTAACAACAATAAACATTAAAAGATAATTATAAGAAGCTTGAATAAAAATGCGGTAATACCGGCCAAGCACTTCAAACAATAAATATAAGAAAAATAATCATAACAAAACAACAAAATAAACTGAAATAAACAAGAGGCGGTAATACCGACCAAGCACTTTAGACAATAAATATAAGAAAAATAACAATAATAAACATTAAAAGATAATTATAACAAGCTTGAATAAAAAGGCGGTAATACCAGCCAAGCACTTTAGACAATAAATATAAGAAAAATAACAACAATAAACATTAAAAGATAATTATAACAAGCATGAATAAAAAGGCGGTAATACCGGCCAAGCACTTTAGACAATAAATAAAAACAATATCAACCAAATAAAATGAAATAAACAAGAAAAATATTAGCAACTAATAAGAATAGACAATAAAAGAAAAATGGTTGAACCAACCAAAATCCAACAATTAATAGTCCAGTCCACAGTCCACTATCCAAAACGTTAAGGTCAAATTTTTTTAGGCGGTAAAACCAGCCACTTGATTTGTTTTTTAATTTTTTTTTGAGGCGGTAAAACCAGCCAATTTAATTTTTTTTTATATGATTTTTTTTAGTTTTCCAATAATCAAATCTAAATTTGTTACCTTTGCTTGCTAGCTCCCCGGCAACGACGCCAAAATTGCTTGACCGCTTTTTATGATCGGCTTGTTTTAACTCGCAAGTGCACGAGTGTGCGATGTAGCAATTAACTCGGTAAGATCGAGGTCATATCCACAGAGAGTTAGATCTGGAAATTAAGCTAAGTAACAAAAAAAACTCAAGAGAAATTAAATTAACAATAACTTGGTTGAAAATAATTGATGGATTTGCTTTTAAAGATAAAAAAAAATGTAAATAGATTTTAAATGACAAGAAAAAGTAAGTCTTGGTCCAAATCAATTTTAATGGTGATGTATTGGTGATTTCTTCAACATATATAAGATAACTCAACCTAATATCAACGATGGTGATATTAGATCAGAAGATATTACAATGAAGATTAGAAAGATGAAGATTGATTATTGCTTAAGAATGAACAAGTACTTTCATATTAAGTAAGACATTGAATCAAGCAATCTCTATACCAAAACTAAAGTTTGTGCATAAAAATTCAAGATTATAACATTACCTAAATGATTTCTAAAATTTCTTTACAATAATAAATCATTCATGGAGAAAATAAGAAGATAAACATTAAGATTCATTCATATCTTAAAGAACTCACCTCAATCACCATTATCCTTGATTTGGATCCAAGAAAGAGTTTAGCCAACCATGATTATATATAAGAACACTTCAATAAACATGAAAGAACTTGAATCCAACTAAAATAATAAGTTTTACAAACTAAAGAACCGAAATCTATAAAGAAGAACACAATACAATTTCAGAAAAAATTCGGACACAAATCTGACTCTAACTTTGGACAGCAGTTCGACCCTCTTAGAAGCTTTTTTTCGAGAAGTCTATTAGAGACATATTTATAGGAAATTCTGTCAGCTTTCCAGAGAATTAAAGAACAGCTCATTTGGACACCTGAGTCAAAAGTTATGGGCAAAACACCGAAAGGTGTTCTGAAAAATCAAATCAAGACAACTTTACAACTACTTTGGTGCACGTTTTTCTTCCTCATTTATGAGGTGTCTCCTTCTTCTTTTTGACCTAAAATAATGTTAAAATATCCCCTCCAGCTTTCAATCCATGTGCTTGCCTTCTTGGATCAATGGATTACCCAAAATAAATCAATTGTTATTTGTTGTGTGGACATGTAAGATCATGGATTGTGTTTGGGTTGATTTGGGGTTGATTTAGGGCTGATTTGGGGCTGATTTTGGGGCTGAATTTGGCCTGAATTTGAGCATCAAATAAGTATACAAATGTACTTATTATTTGGGCTAAGATTGACATTGAAACCTTGAGTGTTTAATGGTTGAAGTTTGCACACAATATAAGGCAAGTTTGGGCTTGAAATAAATCATATGATATTCTTTTCTAGAATTGGAATAGAATTGATTTTTGGGACAAATTTGGAGCACTTATTTGAACCAAGATTTGCTTCAATCTTCAACTAAATGTCTCTTCAATTCTTTGTTCTGAATTCCGACATTGAATTTTCTGAATTAATTCATTTAAGCTCCAAAAACCTATCGAAACATTAAAACAAACTTCATTACTAAAAAACACATCAATTATTATAAAAACAACCAAATAAAAACAATAAATACATATGTAAAATAAGAGACTTAATGACACTTTTGATGCACAATCACATACTATATGGTATAACCAACACCTCAGCTATGAAAGGAACTTGATTTGTTGTTAATATAAATTATAATCATGAATGCTTGACGAGATTTACAAGTATTAGCATTAATCAAATAAGATGACTAATGTAATCATGTTAGCAATTTATAATCTGCTTGGAACCTCTTTTATGTGTGGTTTCCAATTGCATAATAAGAGTTTATATTATACTTGTTTGACATACCATTAGTGAAACCTCTAACCTTGACATTTGTTATTATCATTATTTTATCCTTACATTAATATTCCATCTCAAAGTTCTCATCTTCTTCTTCTCCTTTTTTTTCTTTATTATTATTATTATTATTATTATTATTATTATTACTATTATTGTTATTGTTATTGTTATTGTTATTGTTATTGTTATTGTTGTTGTTGTTGTTGTTGTTGTTGTTGTTGTTCTTGTTACTATTATTATTATTGTTGTATTATTATTATCTATAATTTATACAATTAACCTTCCTGTGGTTCGACCCCGATCTTGCCGGGTTATTTATTACTTTGACACTCCTGCACTTGGGAGAAGACATCAATCTCTTAGTCATGTCAAGTTTTTGGCGTCGTTGCCGGGAAGGTAAGTTCTTGTACAAATTATAATATTTATTTTATTTTCTCTTTTCACTTTTCTTGTATATAACTTTGTTTCTTTTCTCTTATTTCTTCTTCTTTTGTTTTTTTTCCCTTTTATTCTATTCCTACATGTGTATGAGAGCGTGATCACGTACATTAAGTGGTAGACTTTGTAGGGTATGCTTATCATTCTCAGAAAATATGGCCAGAAGATAATCAATCACTTTATAATGAGAATAATGAGAATAATCATGTTAGAACACTTAGAGACCACATGAATTTCACAAGAACAAGTGCATAATCATGAATAGTTTTTCCTCCAGATGCATCTTATTTTAATTTAAAGCCAAACATTATTCAAGTTCTACCTTCTTTTCATGGCTTAGAATTAAAAAATCCATACTTGCATTTAAGGGAATTTGAGAAGGTCTGTAACACATATAATGATTCAAATTGTAGCATGAACACCATCAGATTAAAGCTTCTTCCTTTTTCATTAAAAGATAAAGCTAAAACATGGCTATAAAATTTGAGACTAGGATCCATTCGTGTTTAGGATGACAACAACAGTTTTTAAATAAGTTTTTCCCATCTCACAGAACAAACTCTTTTAAAAGACAAATCACCACTTTCACTCAAAAACCAGGAGAAACATTTTATCAATGTTGGGATATATATCGAGACTTGCTTAATACTTGCCCTCATCATGGTTTTGAAACATGTACTTGCTTAGTACTTGCCCTCATTACGGTTTTGAAACATGGAGGTTGGTTTCATATTTTTATGAAGGGTTAACACCTAGAGATAGGCAAATGGTTGAATTGATGTGCAATGAAACTTTTAATGATAAAGACCCTGATGAAGCAATGAAGTACTTAGACTTGTTAGTTAAAAATGCTCAAAATTGTGACACCGCGGGTACTTATGAGGCACCAGGTAAAACTCAAGCTCATACATCTAGTGGAAGTATGTACAACCTTAGGGAAGATCATGACCTCCAAGCCAAGTTTACATCTTTAGCTAGAAAAGTCGAGGCACTAGAATTGAAGAAGAGTGGTAAATTAAAATCTGTTGAAAACATTGTGTGTCAAATATGTGAAATAAATGAACACTTAACCAATAATTGTCCAACCTTTCCTTCTTTTAAGGAATGTCTCCATGAACAAGCTCATGCTTTAAACAGTTTTCAAAGGGTCAACCACAACCCATACTCGCAAACATGCAACCATGATTGGAGAAATCACCCAAATTTCAGTTGGAAGAGTGATAATGTCCAAACTTCACCACCACAGTTTCAAGCACACCATAATTTCCAAAATTCTCATGGATATGCACCTCCTTATGCTCCACCTTCTACAAGAAATTTTGAGGAAACTTTGTACGCATTCATTGAAAAGCAAGAGACAATCAACACTCGCTTAAAGTATAACAAATTTTAAAGATACTTTTGCTAAATTCATATCTACTCTTAGTTTTCAAGAGAAAGGTAAGTTTCCATCTCAACCACAACAAAATTCCAAGGGACAATACAGTGCAAATACAAGTAGTTCTGGAAGTCAACACATAGATCAAGTTAAATCAGTCATCACTCTTCGTACTCGTAAGGTTATTCAAAAACCAATTCTTGAACCTTAGAAGAAAGATGATGAGTCAATCTCTAAGGGTAAGGAAGGGGTTGAATCTGAACATTGCAAAGAAAAGACTGATTCCCTGCCAGCACTTCTATTTTCTCATGCCATGACCAATCAGGAAGAAATCAAGGATGAAAAAAGGCACCGAAAATATTGATGCGGATCTTTTATCAAAAGTGACAACAGATTCGATACTTGATATCACACCAATTGATGATTACTTTCCTGATGAATCTTTACTTTCTCTTAGTTTAATGCCTTGGTTTGCTAAAAATATCAATTTTCTTACTTTAGGATTTTTGCCAGCTCACTAGAGTATTGAAGACAAAAGAAACTTTTTGAGCAACATGCAAAATTTTTATTGGGATAACCCTTATTCAATTATTATCCTGATCAAATATTTCAAAGATGCATTCCCGACAACGAGGTAAGTAATTTCATTAAATTTTGTCACTCTAAGGCACATGGGGATCATTTCTCGTTAAAAAAGAACTGTAGAAATCTTACAAAGCGGATTTTACTGGCCCACCATATTCAAGGAATCACATGCATTCCGCAAAACCTGTGGAAATTGTCAAAAGGTGGGATTTATTTCAAAACATAGAGAGTCTTTAGATAATCTTCTATTGACTCTTAAGTCTCATCATAGTCGAGATAAGCATCGTGCAATTCATGACTTATGAATCCATTTTCATAAAGAACATGCTTGGCATAGTTTTGGGAATCTGACTAAAACAGACCATGTTTGCCAATTTTTAAGAAAACTGGATAGGAAGCTTATCCCCAACCCATAGAGGGCGTTTAAGCCGTTTTTGGTCGTAAAATCAAGGAAAGATGTGAGCCACAATCACAACTACCTCTACATACACATACTTTTTCAAAAATAAATAAAGAGAGAGAGTATGTGTGTGAGACTCCAGCTAGGCTACATATAGGTGGTATGATTGCCTTTTTAATTTCTCATCTATAAAATCCCCTCTTCCTTCCTTTCATTTCTACTCAACCCATACATTCAACAAATATAGAAGTGTGTAGAAATGACAAGTTCATCAAGTCATCACATAAGAAATATTTGTGTTTTCGATGGATCTAGTCCTGGGAAAGAAAAGGAGTTTTTAGAATTAGCATATCATCTTGGTCAGGTGCTAGCTAAGAGAAAGATTCATTTAGTGAATGGGGGAGACAGTCTTGGTTTAATGAGAGGTGTGTCAATAGCTGCATTTTTAAGAGGTAGTCAAGTTTTGGGGGTCACCCTCTGACATGACTAAAAGATTGATGTCTTCTCCCAAGTGTAGGAGTGTCAAAGTAATCAATAACCCGGCAAGACTAGGGTCGAACTACAAGGAGGTTAATTGTACAAATTATAAATAACAATAATACAACAACAACAACAACAATAATAGTAATAACAATAATAATAATAACAATAATAATAACAATAACAATAACAATAATAATAAACAAAAAGAAGGAGAAGAAGATGAAGATGAGAACTTTGAGATGAAATATTAATGTAAGGATTAAACAATGATAATAACAAATGTCAATGTTAGAGGATCCACTAATGGTATGTCAAATAAGTATAGTATAAACTCTTATTATTCAATTGAAAACTACACACAAAGGAGGTTCCACTCTGATTATAGATTGTTAACATGATTAAATTAGTCATCTTATTCGATTAATGCTAATACTTGTAAATCTCGTCAAGCATTCATGATTATAACTTATGTTAACAACAAATCAAGTTCCTTTCATAGCTCAAGTGTCAGTTATATCATACAGTATGAACTATGAAAGTGCCAAGCATTTTTTGTACCAAGTGTTATACAACATAAATCAGGATTAGTCATTTAACAAGAAAAGTATTAAAGAGTGAACAAGATAATAAACACAAAACATGTTAGTATCAAACATTAAAGTCCATATTAAGTTTACACTATACTTATTCTTACACCATAAGTGTAACCTTTTTACCTTGACATAATAAACTTAGCTAGACATAGTGAAAGAAAGAAAAATAAATAAATGAAATAAGAACATAGATAAGTAATGAAAGAAAGCAAAATAGATAAACAAAATAAGAACATAAAAGTTAACTAAGTAAATGAAAGGAAATGAAAGGCATAAACTTGATATTAATGAAAGCAAAGCATGAACATTATAAAAAATACAAAGAGAGAAAGCAAGGGCATGATCTTGATCTGGAAACCAAGACGCCTAAATGCATGACAAATGCCTCCTTCTATAAGCCAAAATTGGGAACTATTGATTTGATGACTAATTGATGAGTGGGTGACCAACTCTTGACTTGGTGACAATCCTTATCTTCTCTTGTTTGCCCAAAACATCATTGATAACATCAAAATTGAAGCCACTTAAAAATATGAAAGTTGTAGGAAATTATCTTAGCTTTCTTGTGTAAAACATTTAGGTCATTTGGACTTCTAGAACTCTAGATATATGCCAAACATTGAACAGTGCTTGGGCTAGAAGACAGATTCAGACTTCTTTGTTGTTGCTTTAATTTGGACTTGAAAATGGCATTTTTAAGTTGATTAGTACTTAAAAGTGCATTCTCATTAAGGATTTATGTCATCATATTGCACCTAAAGTATCATTAAATTCCCTAACAAAAGCATGTTTTATATTAGCAAGTCTAAAAATATAATATACCTTTAATTCATGGTAAATGTTCATCCTAAATGCAGGTCTATCACATAAATAAAAGGATTGATTGATGAGTTTAAGGATTGAAATTGAAAGGATAAAAAGAAGGCCAAACTTAGCAAAGTGTTGCTGGTGCATTCCAAACTCGAACACCGTTCAGTAATTTGATCATATCTGGAGCTGTAGATATCAGATTTAGGTCCATTTTATATCGATGGAAAGGTAAGACATAGACCTACAACTTTCATATGAAGTCAAAGACTCAGTTCTGCCGTTTTCAAGCCCAAATCTTAGCAACAACGAAGACGTCGGAAGCTGTCGTGCAGCTCAAGCACTATTCGGTTTTTGGCTCATATCTTGAGTTCTAGAAGTCCAAATGAGCTCTGGTTTTTTTTTATGGAAAGCTGAGACAATTGCCCACAGCTTCCACAATTCAGTTGGCTATAATTCTGATGTGAGCAATGACGTTTTGGCCAGCCAACAATATCAAAAATCAGCCCACAATATCAAAAAACCAGCAGCCATTAATGTCAAAAACCAGCCACCAAATCAATGGATGCCCACCAATTCTTCAATCAATCAATAGTTCTGAAACTTAGCCTATAAAAGGAGGCATTGTCCATGTATTTAGTCATATTAATTTTCAGATCAAAGTTATCTTCTTGCTTTCTCTCTACATCTTTGTAATGTTCAAGTTTTCTTTTATGCTATAGTAATCTCTTGTTTATGCTCTTTCATTTCCTTTCCTATACTTAGTTAACTTATATTATGTTTATGTTCTTATATTGTTTATTTGTGTTTTTCTCCTTCTTAATGTTTAGCTAAGTTAATTATGTCAAGGTGAAAAGGTTTTTCTAATGGTGTTAGAATAGGTATAATATAAACTCAACATGAGCTTTAAATGTTTATATCCAAGAAAGATTGTTATTAACATGTTTTATCTTTTTATCTTACTAATTCTTAATACCTTGCTTATTAAATGTTTAATTTAGATTTGTGTTGTATAATATTTGGTACATCAAATGCTTGATCTTTCATAGTTTTCGGCCGAAATCGTTATTATGATAGAAACTTGATTTGTTGTTAACATAAACTAGCAACATGAATGCTTGATGATATTTATAGGTATGGTATTACTTATATAAGATAATTAATATGATCATGTTAGTAATTTATAATGAGCTAATAACGAGAAATCATCCGATTAGAACCTCCTTTGTGTGTGGTTTCTAGTTGAGTAATAAAAAGAGTTTATATTATATTTATTTGAAATACCATTAGTGAATCCTATAACCTTGACATATGTTTTGTTATTGTTTAATCCTTACATCAATATCACATCCCAAAACTTTCTTCAACTCCTTTTCTGTTATTATTCTCTTTAAATCTCTTTCTTTATTTGTAATTTATATAATTCACCTCCCTGTGGTTCGACCCCGGTCTTGCCGGGTTATTTTACTTTGACACTCCTGCACTTGGGATAAGACATCAACTCTTTGATCGTGTCAAGTTTTTGGCGCCGTTGCCGGGGAGGTAAGTTCTTGTATAAATTAAATATTCTATTTTATTTTATTTTCACTTTTATTTGTTTTTCTAATTGTTGTTTCTTTTTCTTTTTCTTTTTCTTTTTTTCTTTTCTTTTCTTTTGTATTTGCATGAGAGTTTGGACACGTACATTAAGTGGTAGACTTTCTAGAAAATCATCATTTTCTTCAGAAAACATGGCCGAAGAAGATAATCAATCAATTCATAATGAGAATAATGAGAATAATGAGAATAATCGTGTTAGAACACTTAGAGATCATATGAATCCAACAAGAACAAGTGCACCATCATGTATTGTTTTTCCTCCTGATGCATCTCATTTTAATTTTAAGCCAGGTATTATTCAACTTTTACCCACTTTTCATGGCTTAGAATTAGAAAATCCATACTTGCACTTAAGAGAATTTGAAGAAGTTTGTAACACTTATAATGACTTAAATTGTAGCATGAACACCATCAGATTAAAGCTTTTTCCTTTTTCGTTAAAAGATAAAGCTAAAACATGGCTACAAAATATTAGGTCAGGATCCATTCATGCTTGGGATGAAATGCAACAACAGTTTTTAAAGAAATTTTTCCCTTCTCATAGAACAAACTCTTTCAAAAGACAAATCACCACTTTTACTCAAAAACCAGGAGAAACATTTTATAAATGTTGGGATAGATATAAAGACTTGCTTAATACCTGTCCTCATCATGGTTTTGAAACATGGAGATTGGTTTCACAATTTTATGAAGGGTTAACACCTAAAGATAGACAAATGGTAGAATTGATGTGCAATGGAACTTTTGAAAATAAAGACCCTAATGAAGCAATGGAGTACCTTGAGTTGCTAGCTGAAAATGCTCAAAATTGGGACACCACAGGTACTTGTGAGGCACCAGGTAAAACTCAACCTCATACATCTAATGGAGGCATGTATAGCCTTACGGAAGATCATGACCTCCAAGCCAAATTTGCATCTTTAGCTAGAAAAGTTGAGGCACTAGAATTAAAAAAGAGTGGTCAATTAAAATCTGTTCAAGAAATTGTGTGTCAAATTTGTGAAACCAATGAACACTCAACCAATGATTGTCCCACGTTGCCTTCTTTTAAGGAATGTCTCCATGAACAAGCCAATGCTTTAAATAGTTTCCAAAGACCAAGTCATAACCCGTACTCACAAACGTACAACCCTGGTTGGAGAAATCACCCAAATTTCAGTTGGAAGAGTGGTAACAATAATGCACAAACTTCACAGCCACCATTTCAAACACAACATAATTTTCAAAATTCTCATGGATATGCACCTCCTTATATTCCCCCTCCTAGAAGAAATCTTGAGGAAACATTACATGCATTCATTGAAAAGCAAGAGACAATCAACACTCAAAATGCTCAAACCAAGGGAGAAAGAAGATGTGTTAGTTCACATCTGCTCTCAGTTTTCAGGAGAAAGGTAAGTTTCCATCTCAACCCCAACAAAATCCCAAGGGACAATACAATTCAAGTACAAGCAGTTCTGGAAGCCAACATCTAGATCAAGTCAAATCAGTCACTACTCTCCGCAGTGGTAAGGTTATTAAAAAACCTATTCTTGAACCTTGTGAGAAAGAAGATGAGTTAGTCTCCAAGGGTAAGGAAATGGTTGAACCTGATCATTGCAAGGAAGAGACTGATTCCCCACCAGCACTTCCATTTCCTCATGCCATGACCAAACAAAGGAAAGTCAATCACAATTCTGAAATCTTTGAAACTTTCAAACAGGTAAGGATTAAAATACCTTTGCTAGATGCTATTAAACAGGTACCATCTTATGCTAAATTTTTGAAAGATCTATGCACTGTAAAGAGAAAATTGAATGTGAAAAAGAAAGCCTTCTTAGCCGAACAAGTAAGTGCCATTCTTCAGAACAATAATGCTTTGAAATATAAAGACCCTGGTTGTCCTACAATTTCTTGCTTTATTGGAGAACATAAAATTGACAGAGCTTTACTTGATCTTGGAGCTAGTGTGAATTTACTTCCATATTCGGTTTTTCAAAGTCTAAATCTCGGTGAGTTAAAACCTACTTCTGTTACTCTTTTACTTGCTGATAGATCTATAAAAATGCCTAGAGGAATAGTTGAAGATGTGTTAGTACAAGTTGATAAATTCATCTTTCCTGTGGATTTTATTGTCTTGGATACACAACCTGTTGAAGCATGCAATTCAATTCCTGTTATTTTAGGACGTCCATTTCTTGCAACTTCTAATGCATTGATTAATTGTAGGAACGGAGTGATGAAGTTATCTTTTGGAAACATGACATTAAAAATGAATGTTTTTAACATTTGCAAGCAACCTGGAGATGATAATGATTTACAGGAAGTAGATTTTATTGAAAAAATAATTTATGATCAATTTGAAAATTCTTCCAATGAAACTGAGTTTAATGAATCTGAAGATTTGCAAATGGTTTGTTTTCAGGAAGAATCAAAGGCAAATATTTGGAGACCAAAAATTGAGGAATTGCCACCACGATCAATTGGGTCCATACCTTCAAGTGTTCAACCACCAAAACCCGATTTGAAGCCATTGCCATGTAATCTCAAATACTCATTTTTGGGAGAAAATGAAACTTTTCCGGTAATAATTTCTTCCAAACTTAATGTTCATCAAGAAGGTAAGTTATTACAAACTCTGAAAATGCACAAAAATGCATTAGGATGGACCATAGCTGACATAAAAGGAATTAGTCCTTTGATTTGCACACACAAGATTTATTTGGAGGAAAATGCTAAACCCTCTAGAGAAATGCAACGAAGGCTTAATCCTAATATGAAAGAAGTAGTGAGGAATGAAGTCATTAAACTTCTAGATAATGGAATCATTTATCCTATTTCTGATAGCAAATGGGTAAGTCCTACCCAAGTTGTACCTAAAAAGTCTGGAGTTACTGTGATAACAAATGAGAAAAATGAGTTAATTCCAACGAGGACTATTACTGGTTGGCGCATGTGCATTGACTATAGGAAACTCAATTCAATGACTAGAAAAGATCACTTTCCTTTACCTTTCATGGATCAAATTCTAGAAAGAGTTGCAGGTCATGAATTTTATTGTTTTCTAGATGGTTATTCAGGTTACAACCAAATTGAAATTGCATTTGAAGATCAAGAGAAAACTACTTTCACATGTCCATTTGGTACATTTGCATACCGAAGGATGCCTTTTGGATTATGTAATGCACCAGCCACGTTTCAAAGATGCATGCTTAGCATATTTAGTGATATGGTTGAACGTTTTCTTGAGATATTTATGGATGATTTTTCTGTTTTTGGTGATTCATTTGATAATTGTTTAACTAATTTGGAAAAGGTTTTGAACAGGTGTGAAGAGAAGAATCTTGTGTTGAATTGGGAAAAATGTCATTTTATGGTAACAAACGGCATTGTACTTGGTCACATTGTTTCATCAATAGGAATTGAGGTTGATAAATCTAAAATTGAGTTAATTGCCAACTTGCCAACACCAAAATCTGTTAAAAATGTTAGATCATTTTTAGGACATGCTGGTTTTTATAGAAGGTTTATCAAAGATTTTAGTATAATATCTAAGCCATTGTGTAACCTTCTAACAAAGGATAATGTTTTTGAATGGACTGAATATTGTGAAGAAGCCTTTGTTAAACTTAAAAACCTGCTTACATCTGCTCCTGTTATTCAACCTCCTGATTGGTCATTACCTTTTGAAATAATGTGTGATGCTAGTGATTATGCCGTGGGTGCTGTTTTAGGACAAAGAAAAGATAAGAAACCCTATGTCATTTACTATGCAAGTAAAACTTTAAATAATGCTCAAATAAATTACACAACCACTGAAAAAGAATTACTTGCTGTAGTATTTGCGTGTGAAAAATTCAGATCTTATCTTGTTGGCTCACCTGTTATTGTTTTTAGCGATCATGCAGCGTTGAAATATCTTCTTTCCAAGAAGGATTCTAAAGCTAGATTGGTGCGGTGGATTTTGTTACTTCAAGAATTCGATATCACAATCAAGGATAAGAAAGGCACCGAAAATGTTGTCGCGGATCATTTGTCAAGATTGACAACTGATTCAAAATCTGACATCACGCCAATCGATGACTACTTTCCTGATGAATCTTTACTTTCTGTCACTACAATGCCTTGGTTTGCTAATATTGTTAATTTTCTTGTTTCAGGACATTTGCCAGCGCATTGGGGCACTCAAGACAAAAGAAAGTTCTTGAACGAAGTGAAGAACTTTTATTGGGATGACCCTTATTTATTCAAATATTGTCCTGATCAAATATTTCAAAGATGCATTCCTGACAATGAGGTAAGTAATGTCATTAAATTTTGTCATTCTGAGGCATGTGGAGGTCATTTTTCGTCAAAAAAGACAGCCGCAAAAATCTTACAATGTGGATTTTATTGGCGCACTATGTTCAAGGACACGCATGCATTCTGCAAATCTTGTGAAAATTGTCAAAAGTTAGGATCTCTTTCAAAACGTCACATGATGCCTTTAAGCACTATTCTTGTCATAGAAATCTTTAACTGTTGGGGTATAGATTTTATGGGTCCATTTCCTCCATCATTTGGTTTTGTGTACATATTAGTCGCAGTAGACTATGTTTCAAAATGGATAGAAGCAATTCCAAGTCGTAGCAATGATCATAAAACAGTCATTAAGTTTTTGAAAGAAAACATTTTAAGTCGATTTGGAATCCCTCGGGCCATGATAAGTGATGGTGGAACACATTTCTGTAACAAGCCATTTGAGTCTTTAATGAAGAAATATGGAATCACACACAAAGTTTCCACCCCTTATCACCCCCAGACAAATGGACAAGTAGAACTTGCTAATAGGGAGATCAAACAAATCTTGGAAAAAACAGTGAACCCTAATCGAAAGGACTGGTCTTTAAGACTTAATGATGCACTTTGGGCCTATCGAACTGCTTTCAAAACATCATTAGGTATGTCACCTTATAGGTTGGTTTATGGAAAACCTTGTCATTTGCCTGTGGAACTTGAATACAAAGCTTATTGGGCTATTAAAGCTTTCAATTCAAACCTGGATGATGAGAGTCAGCTGCGTAAGTTACAAATAAATGAGCTTAAAGAAATAAGAAATGATGCATATGAGAATTCAAAAATTCATAAAGCAAGAATCAAAGACTTTCATGATAAAAGAATCTTGAGAAAAACATTTGATGTTGGTCAAAAAGTTTTGCTTTATAATTCTCGACTCCATTTATTTCCTGGAAAGCTAAGATCAAGATGGAGCGGTCCATTTGTTGTGAAACATGTATATCCTTATGGGGCCTTTGATATTGAGAATCCAAAGAATGGTAATGTTTTCAAGGTCAATGGACATCGTTTGAAAGCTTACTTTGATAATTTTCCTAGTGAAAATGAATCCATTGGTTTGAATGATCCTGTATATGAAGGTTGATTATTTTGTTTTTCTCATATTTTTTTTGTGTTTCTTTTTGGTGTGACTTTTGTTTTGCTAGTCTTTCTCCAACCCCGGTCAAATGGCGGATAACGGTACTCCGTGACTCTTAAGTCGGTTCTTTCAGTTTCCCATGATAATTGATATCTCTGTATATATTTCTTCAATTCCTTGTTCCTTCTCTTTTCTTTACATCTCTTCTGCACTTCTCTTTAAAAACAAAACAAAAAATGGACACCACTCTTGAAAAATTGAAAAAGTATTTTCCTGCTCTGCCTTAGAATGCGATTACAAAAATTTACCGTGCTAGGTGTGAAAGATTGAGGTTGTTAATGAACCATGGAATTCCTGAAGATATTCGCTGGATAATTGAAGCAAAGATCTGATTATCAGGTGAGTCTTCCAACTCTTTTATTTCATACATGCCTGGGACAGGTAAAAGCACTTTTACAAAGAAACGTCGTGCAAAACGACTAAAAGTCTGTCACCGATGTGCCAGATGGACTTGTAATACAACATGTCGTTCTTTAGGAATGGTATCTATAAACCGTGAAGATAAAATACAATTCATTAAGGATGGACTGAGTAAGGAGTCTTTAGATAATCTTCTATTAACTCTTGAGACGCATCCTAGTGGAGATGTGCATCGTGCAATTCATGATTTATGGCATCATTTTCATAAAGAACATGATCGACTTAGTCTTGGGAATCTGACTGAAAAAGACCCTGTTTGCCAGTTTCTAAGAAAACTGGATGGGAAGCCTATCCCCGACCCATAGAGGGCGTTTAAGCCGTTCTTGGACGTAAAACCAAGGGAAAGCTGTGAGCCACAATCACAACTGCTTGTACATACATTTTTTTTTTAATATACATATATATATAAATAAAATAATACCAATAAATAAATAAATAAATAAAAAAGAGAGAGAGAGTAAGACTTCAGTTAGCCTACATATAGGTGGTATGCTTTGCATTTTCAATTGTTCATCTATAAAATCTTCTCTTCCTTTCCATCATTTCTACTCAACCCATTCATTCAGCATATATATAAGTGTGTAGAAATGGCGAGTTCCTCTGTTTCTAAAATAAAAACTATTTGTGTTTTTGGTGGATCTAGTCCTGGGAAAGAAAAAGAATTTTTAGAATCAGCAAATCATCTTGGTCGGGTACTAGCTGAGAGAAAGATTCATTTAGTTTATGGGGGAGGCAGTCTTGGGTTAATGGGGGGTGTTTCAATAGCTGCATTTGTAGGAGGCAGTCAAGTTTTGGGGGTTGTCCCTAAAGCTTTAGCCGAAGGGGACATCATTGGAAAAACAATTGGAGAGGAATTACAGGTCTCTACAATGTCTGATAGAATGAATACAATGTTTAACCATGCCGATACCTTCATTGCCTTACCAGGTGGTCTGGGTACATTGGAAGAGATCTTTCATATTTCCTCTTGGGCCCAACTGCACATTCACCATAAACCTATAGGTTTGTTAAATGTTAATGGTTTTTATAATAATTTGTTGTCTTTTCTTGATCAAGCTGTGGAACAGGAATTTCTAACATCTTCGGCATGACAAATCATAATTTCTGCTGCTACTGCTGAACAATTGATTGACCAACTACAATCTTTCATCCCTGTAATTGATCCCTCCATGAGTCAACTCAATTGGTCAACCATGAAACGCCATAAAAAGCTTAAATTGGATTTGAGCCTTTGTTTGTGAAAAACTGTGTCTTTTGGTTTTATTAATAGCATAATATTTGTGTTTTGTTGTTTCAGTGTGTTTCAGGTTTGTCAATAGTCATTGTTCAGGTGATATCTTCTACACTCTATCTTTTTTGCTTAGAACATTGAGGACAATGTCTCGTTTTGGTTGGGGGGAGAGGGTAGTAGTTGATATAAAAAAAAAAAACATTATTATTACGTAACTTTATTTTATTTGCAAAACTATTGTTACTAGGATGGCAGAGTAACGGAGGAACTTTAGTGACTCTTGAGACGCATCTTAGTAAACATTCTTAACAAGGTCTATTATAATACTTCTTGAAATATTCAGATTTACAAACTCTTGAATTGTTATCTATAGATTCTGTTTATATGCTCATCTAACAAGTATTGCTAAACCTTCATTTTCACACACACACTCGAACATATGATTGTGGGTTGCACATTGGATTATTACATTATTTGTGTTCTTTTGTTAAAGGTAACAACTAAGGGAAAGGGATAGTATATAATATGCAAAAAAAAAAAACAAATAATAATAATAATAATAATAATAATAATAATAAAACGAAGCGGCATTGTACTTGGTCACATTTTATGCTTAGCATAATATTAAAAAGAAAATAAAAACAAAGTAGATAAGTTTGGTTTCGTAGCCTCCTTGACTTAAGCAAATAAGCCCGAAAGGGTGTTTGAATACCTAGTACCCTAAAGTCAACTGACTTGGGAGTTATTGGCCTAGTGCTTGTTACATGGGTTGAGGAGAAAGCTTAAGGGAATCAAACACTGCACTATCTACATATCAGTATTTGCAACCCGAGTTACTAAGCTCGTAGGGGTGTCTCAACACCTGATGCCCTAAGACCAATTGGTCTAGGAGTCATTAGCCGAAAGCTCGTTACATGGGTTCAGGATACATTGTGCTATAAATTCTTGCTTTTTTTTTTAAAAAAAAAAGATAACAATCCCAACCCAAGGAAGTTAACTTTAAACATTAGAACAAAAATTTTGTTTTCTTCCATGAAAAGCTCCATAACTATGTTTTGATTTATTGAGCACTGAAAGAAGGTTTACTAATATCTTGTTTAAGAGGTATTAAGCAGATATATAAATTTAATGAGAGTTTGTTTATCTGGATAGATTAATAGAAGTTAAATGATGAATGCCTTGCTTTGTGGTATTTGCAAATTATTTTTCTATTTTAATGCTTTGATTACTAGGGACTAGTAATAAGCTGGTTGAGGGGTGTGATTAATACTTAAAAGTGCATTCTCATTAAGGATTTATGTCATCATATTGCACCTAAAGTATCATTAAATTCCCTAACAAAAGCATGTTTTATATTAGCAAGTCTAAAAATATAATATACCTTTAATTCATGGTAAATGTCCATCCTAAATGCAGGTCTATCACATAAATAAAAGGATTGATTGATGAGTTTAAGGATTGAAATTGAAAGGATAAAAAGAAGGCCAAACTTAGCAAAGTGTTGCTGGTGCATTCCAAACTCGAACACCGTTCAGTAATTTGATCATATCTGGAGCTGTAGATATCATATTTAGGTCCATTTTATATCGATGGAAAGGTAAGACATAGACCTACAACTTTCATATGAAGTCAAAGACTCAGTTCTACCGTTTTCAAGCCCAAATCGTAGCAACAACGAAGACGTCGGAAGCTGTCCTGCAGCTCAAGCACTATTCGGTTTTTGGCTCATATCTTGAGTTCTAGAAGTCCAAATGAGCTCTGGTTTTTTTTTATGGAAAGCTGAGACAATTGCCCACAGCTTCCACAATTCAGTTGGTTATAATTCTGATGTGAGCAATGACGTTTTGGCCAGCCAACAATATCAAAAATCAGCCCACAATATCAAAAAACCAGCAGCCATTAATGTCAAAAACCAGCCACCAAATCAATGGATGCCCACCAATTCTTCAATCAATCAATAGTTCTGAAACTTAGCCTATAAAAGGAGGCATTGTCCATGTATTTAGTCATATTAATTTTCAGATCAAAGTTATCTTCTTGCTTTCTCTCTACATCTTTGTAATGTTCAAGTTTTCTTTTATGCTATAGTAATCTCTTGTTTATGCTCTTTCATTTCCTTTCCTATACTTAGTTAGCTTATATTATGTTTATGTTCTTATATTGTTTATTTGTGTTTTTCTCCTTCTTAATGTTTAGCTAAGTTAATTATGTCAAGGTGAAAAGGTTTCTCTAATGGTGTTAGAATAGGTATAATATAAACTCAACATGAGCTTTAAATGTTTATATCCAAGAAAGATTGTTATTAACATGTTTTATCTTTTTATCTTACTAATTCTTAATACCTTGCTTATTAAATGTTTAATTTAGATTTGTGTTGTATAATATTTGGTACATCAAATGCTTGATCTTTCATAGTTTTCGGCCGAAATCGTTATTATGATAGAAACTTGATTTGTTGTTAACATAAACTAGCAACATGAATGCTTGATGATATTTATAAGTATGGTATTACTTATATAAGATAATTAATATGATCATGTTAGTAATTTATAATGAGCTAATAACGAGAAATCATCCGATTAGAACCTCCTTTGTGTGTGGTTTCTAGTTGAGTAATAAAAAGAGTTTATATTATATTTATTTGAAATACCATTAGTGAATCCTATAACCTTGACATATGTTTTGTTATTGTTTAATCCTTACATCAATATCACATCCCAAAACTTTCTTCAACTCCTTTTCTGTTATTATTCTCTTTAAATCTTTTTCTTTATTTGTAATTTATATAATTCACCTCCCTGTGGTTCGACCCCGGTCTTGCCGGGTTATTTTACTTTGACACTCCTGCACTTGGGATAAGACATCAACTCTTTGATCGTGTCACCGCATCGTGAGTTTGAGGGGAGATGTTAAATAATATTTATATAGTCTTATTTATTAAGGGTAGAATAGTACTTTCAGTTTAATCTATATGTACTTTATTTGTATTTAGGTTAAGGTTAAGCATTCATAATATACAGATTATTCAGAATTCTAGCCTCCTTTTTATGTTTAATCTTAATTATTTTAACAACAATCACTTTCAAATTTCTCCATGGAAAGATATGCAATGATGCTTTATCTTGAAGAAAATAGGAACAAAGTTCCTCTCTCCTTTCCTTGCTATTATTCTGAGTGAACAATATAGTTGGAGGATAATATTTTCGATTACTTATCTTTTTACCTCTCCTTAATTTTTCCCTCCAAAGGTTATTTGTTACATTCACCCCCCTCATCTTCTATTTTTATCTAAACACCTTCCTAAGGTCAAATTGCCATAAAGATTTAATCCAAGATAAAATGATGTGTCAAAGATCTCTTATAAAATTTCACTATGATCTAACAATTGGATTAAAAGATATATTTAATATCATATAATTGGACAATTGGTAATTTACGTAAAAAAATTCAAATTTTGCGCATTATTTTATTCATTTAAATCATTGTGAAATATTCCTCTAAATTCATTATTATTAATTAAACATTACAATATTTATCACTGATTCACAATTTGTTTTTTAAATTAGAGCTTCACAAATTAAATAGGGCTTAACAAATAATTTAGGTGTTATTTACGGGTGAATTTAGAGGTAAATTGTGGTTAGGTAGTTATTGCATATCAGAAACATAACATTTGATAAATATTGCATTTTTCAATCGCAACTTCTTTATATGTCATGTACAATTATGTTATTTCACAATTTTTTGTAGCCATGTCATTAATTTTACCAAAAAAATTAATTTGTGCTAATAAGCAAAAATAGCTAGAAAACTTCACAGACACATAAAATGGCCTCGTTGTACAATCATTTTTTTATTGTGATTGATTCATGTCTTCGTTATTCATTATATCCAGCATTTTCCTGGAAAAAATAATTTATACCTACGTAAGTTTTAAACGCTATTTATATTCATAAAAAGATGGTATCACAGGAGATCTTGCAATTTAAAGGGGGAAGAAAAAAAAAACAAATGTGAGTGAAAATCCCAAGGGGAAAATTAAAAACCAGGATATGAAGAGGAGATAAATAGATTATTTGCCAAGAAAAAAACTATAAAGTTTGTCCAAGACAAGAACATGTATGCTTTCAGGACATAGTTGAATCCTTACGGGCAATGGAAATGAAGAATTCTGAGAAAGGAAAACACTTGACTTGGCGAGCTTTGATGATGAGGGATTCCGTCCAGTATCCAAAAACACTTGTGTGGAATCAAAACTTTTGTTTGAGAAACAGTTAAGGATGCATGCAAAAGATTTACTCCAAACATACGTACGCAAAGAATTAATTGTATTCAAGTAATAAACAAACTGAATCACGCGTACAGAATTCAGGATAGATTGTAACGATTCAGTGCCATAGAAATTTATTAAAAAAGATTATTGCCATGACATGTACTGAATATATATTATCAGATGGTTGCAAAGAGTGTCTTCCAGCAGAAAAGTAAGATAGTATCTACCCAGTGTGCGGTCCATTATCGGACATGCAGAATGGAAATCAATTATTTGCAAGAATTCGAACTTTGCTCATGAAAATGACTTCAATCTTTGAATCGGAGCATTAGGATTGGAAGCACAGCTTGCAAAGGACGACCAGCTGCAACCATGGAATTTTTTCATGTCTGCCTTTTCCCATGGTCGGTTTCCTCTTTGCGGCGGAAAAATCCTAGATTTCCTGCTGCTGGAAGAATCTTTAGACTTGAAGCTCCAGAACCTGGACATGTATCGCTGATGCCATCCTCGTTTTACATATATCTACGTTGAATTTTGCATTTCGACGTTAGGATTGTTTCTCAGTCCTTCCTATCTTGCATAGTAAAGAGATCTATAACTATTTTAAGAATTTTGGAACAATTATTGTTTCCCTTTTTCTCTTTGTGAAATTGAGAATACGATGCACCCTTCAACATTTTTATTATGCCTGTCCCGTTTGCAACAACATTTCATTGTTCATTTTCCTGATCTGCAGTTGTCATACTGAAAATGTTTTTCTAATGTTGCTCTTTGCCCAAGCATTGTCCAGTAAGGAAAGAGAGGAGGCCATGTATCTGCTATTCTAGCGTTAAATCGGTTATCGCCTGGAATCTTAATTCCTGGTTCATATTATGAAACGGCCTACTGGAGATTTATAGTATGTGTACTGTTCTGGATGAAGTATGAGGTAAGAGATAAGATGATTACAGCTACATGATTATATCTACTATCTGCTAATGAAATCTAAGTCAAGTGATTTGAGACAGCAACTGACCTGACTAGCATGGCATTTCCCTTCTGAAACTGAAACGTAAGGGTGGGGTAGTGGTAAGACCGTCTGATTTTCACCAGCTTCATTAGCCAATGCAAGATCTCTTAGCCTGTTCAGCTCCGGCAAAACCACTGATGCAAGGTCTGGCCTATCCTTTTTCCTCAGCTCACAGCACTTCAACGCCAGTTTTGCAAGCGATAACGCCTCTTCTACAGGCCAATCTGTCTGTGTATGGTCAAGAATATCTGAAAAGGTTCCTTCCTCAATGGCCTGCGCAACCTGGTGGGATAGACCCATAGGATTCTTTGCTGTAATAAGCTGTAACAGTACTATACCATGAAAAAAAAAAAGATGATTTGAGCAAAAAATATACAAACCGTGTGTATCATTATCATTATATATAGATGTTACAATTATAGTCATAAACATTATAATAATAGCAACCGTAACTTTTAGAATAATCACAATAAAATTTAAGTTTAAAGTTGACATAGTAAAGTTTGAAAATCAAGTATTTTGATTTATAAGTAGCCTAGAATTGATATCCTATAGATGCAAGTCCATACTTCTATCGATAGGCCTCTAAACTGCTTATAGTCATGGGTTTATTGTAATGTACATAATTATTAAATATGCTTGAGATGACATATTAACATGGAAAACTTAGAATCTGGCCCAATTTTTTTAATTAAACTAGTTTATCATCATCAGGTTTTTAGTAATTCAATTAATCAATTTAACTAAATTTAAATTCAACCAGGACTATATATATATATATATATATATGCGCAAATCCGAACTTTTTTTTTTTTTACATTTGATATCCTAGATCACGTTTGACAACTATAGTTGACATAACTCATGTGACCGTTTAGGATCAAAGAATTTACATAAATCTAATGCTTGACTGCTCTAGCTTTTTGCTGCGATTTTAAGAACTCCATGGACCCATTATCTTGTAAAAACGGGCTAAGGTGAAAATACCATAGGAACAGATGGGCTTTGCCTTTCACCATTTTTTTCTCTTCAGAAAGGGTTATAAGTTTTTGTATTTCCAGCATAGCTGTAAAGCTTCCTGTGCCTTTTTAAAAAAAATTGTTTTTCGTGTATTTGTAAGTACAGGGGGTGCTGATCCTGAACTTGTTTAAGCACAAGCAAGCAGATCCACATCGAGTCTTTAATGAGAAATTATTTAAAGATTAGATGTGTTTATCTAACCATTTTCTACATACAATGTTTTAATTTAATCTTAAAACTAAAATTTTGATGATGGATTATTTTAAAATGAGCCATATCTTGTGGAACTCTCCTTGTGAGTAGAAAGCCAGAAAATGCAAGAAAAAAAAATATAAAATGTGCATAAAACAATCTATGTTGATATATAATCTAACAAATTAATAAATCAATCCTTCCTCATGGAGATATAAAGATGTCAAACAAGCTGAAATGAAAAGAAAAATCGATGTGTGAGAAAACAAGAGAAACAGACTCACAAAAGCAGCAGCAAAAGTACCATGGCAACCACCACATCACAGCCTTTACCCTGAAGTGTCAAGATCTATAGCTAAAATCACACTTTTGACATTACTTCCAAGACCTCAAGGAGTCTTTTCAGGTTTTTTCTCCCCTACTGTTTCAGTAGTTTTAGTCTCAGTCCCCACGGTTTTTTTCTCCCCTAATGTTTCAGTAGTTTTTGGCTCTGCTGCTGCTGCCGGTGGTGTGACTTCACTTGTTACTTTTTCTGTCTCTACCTTTACAGGAGCATTTACATCTTTTGGTTCAATTACCACTACAGGTTCTTCCTTCGCTGTTGATGATTCTTCTTTAGGCACTTCTGGCTCAGTAGGTTTTTCAGTTTCTGAAGTTTCTGGTTTGACTTCACTTGTTACTTTTTCTGTCTCTACCTTTACAGGAGCATTTACATCTTTTGGTTCAATTACCACTACAGGTTCTTCCTTCACTGTTGAAGATTCTTCTTTTGGCACTTCTGGCTCAGTAGGTTTTTTAGTTTCTGAAGTTTCTGGTTTCTCTTGTTCTGCTGGTGCCTTGTCACTTTCTTTTGGCTCCTTCCCTTTTTCATTCTGCATAGCATGCAATTTTAACCATAAGATATCGCAGAATATTCAAAATCTAACTAATATGTTCATTTTACCAATGGCATTGTAGCTTATGGCAGCCCTGCAAAGCAAGAGAAGTGAGGGCTCAGGCTTGAGCCCCCTGTCCCCCTCTTAGGGCGCAGTACTAGTTATATACAAGCAATGGAGACTCTATAGGTTCCAACGGGACACCATAAATAATTCTCTACTTCTGGGGCTGGTTGTGTCAGAATGATAGTTGTTAACCTTAGAAACAGTTAGGGTTTTCAAGTCAAACTATTTTCTATTTAAGCAGCAATGTTTCATTCTTTAAGAAAACAAAAGTGTTGATTCGGTCAAGACTGGCCATGCCAACATAATCATTAAAAATATAGCAATGTTTCGGATCAATATCTTCTCCTATTCAACTAGAAAGTTGGCTTGAATTAGGTTTTGGATCCTGAATTTTCTCATATTAACCCTCCAGTCAGGCTAGTTTCAGCAGCTATGGCATAACCTGCCATTAACACCAGTCCTTAATTTATCGACCATTGGGCCGAAGAATAACCTATCCAGTTGGCTGTTGTGTGAACAAGGCGATGCAAATGTAATTGTGTGTATGGACTTGCATTGCATAAAAATAAAGTGCAGGGAACATAGCTAAGAGGCTGAAAGATACGTTCCAAAATCAACGAAGAACACCCCACAATCTGACACAATTTAATCGAATTGGTAGGAAACAAAGGATCAGAATAATCCAAGCCCCAACAACCAGTACAGCAAGATACAAGTCTTCTATGGATGTCAAGTACTTACAGCCATAAACCATCAATTTTGCCACGCTTTATGGCGCCCACCATCGACTAGAGCCATACATATCCAGCCATGTTGCTCTATAGTTGCTTTCTATTTCTATCAAGATTTAACATTCCTACCTAGATCCCTCATCATCATAAGAGTTTTTAGATATATTTTTCTATCCCTCAATATTTTTATATCACCTTTCTCACATCAAAACTAAGTTATCTAACAACGCAAATCAAACTCCGTTTTTTAATATATATTCGGTACTGTTAATGCATGTAATTTTTATAAATATTTTTCATTTTAAAATATATTAAAATATTGTTTTTGAATTTTTTTTTGTTATACATATCAAAATCATCAAAAATAATACTAAAACAAATATAAATTTAATATTTTTTAAAGGAAAACATGTTTTTGAAAAGTATCAAAAAATAAAAATTACTACAGTCCCAACCAAGTTGTTATTTCTTTCTTTATCTAATAAGATCGCATTAAAATAATAATATACTAATACCTTCTCACTATTAATATATAAAACTAATGTGGGCAGCAATTAAAAAAAATTATCTCATTAAAGGGTATGAAAATGAAATCACAGAAAATATTGAGGAAAATCATGGAAGAACCAAACAAAAAATGGGTCCTTGATAAGAGTTAATTTGTTTGTATGTTATCGAATGAATATGCAAAATAACAAAGTTAAAGATACCTTACCCCAACTTTCCTGTTCATAGAAACTAAAGCTTTTAACTTTATTAATTGCTTATAATATCCCAACAAATAAAATAAACCTAATTAATACAAATAGCTGCATAGTTTTTCATAGAGAAAGTGGGCTTAAGGGAAAAGTTTTACTTGACCTTTAAACTTCATTGCTAAAGAATGTCTTAAAATAAAATAAAATCAAAATCTTTCATTTATGTTTGCACAAAAAATAAAAATAAAAATAAAAATAATTGTATGGAAAATCTTGGTATAAGAAATAAAATAAATACCTCCTTGAACAAATTACTTAGAGATCGTCTCTTGCTGTCATCAACAATCTCAGTCTCCTCCACCTTATCACCGCCGGCATCACCAATATCTTTCTCAAAAACGACTTTCTTTTCCTCTTCATCCTCAGCGACAACCTTATCTTCAACCTGAACATCACCACCTGTTGCCACCATAACTTCCTCCTTGGCAGGCTCAGGAGTCTCACCCTCCTTCAACACCTCAGGCTTGGTGGCACAGGCTCCCATATTATCCTTCCTTCTCTGCCTTTAACAAGCAACTAGTATCCTTTCTTTTGGTGCACGTTTAAGAAAGTTAAAAGAAAGATTCAAGAATTGTAGACAGATAAAGAGAGGAAAGAAAATATGGGAAACTTAAATATAAATAAAAGAAGATGAAGGGGAAACGTGGGATGCTATTTTTTTGGCTCCGGCATCCACTCTGTGATGGAGGGAAGCGTACGTGTATATATATAGACAGAGAAGAAAGAGGAAGAAAAGAAAAGAGAGACGGAGAGACAAGAAAAACTGGTTTGAAAATCAAGGGTTTTCAATGTTTTTTTGGAAGCTTGGTTTTTGTGAAATATTTTTTAAGAATTTCCCTAATTTGGAATTATGGTAGAACAGGTGTCCCCGGCTGGGGGAGGGGGAGGGGGAGTGTTTATGAGAAGAGTGAGGGAAGGGATTAAGAGGAAGGGAGAGAAGGAAGGAAAATGGATGGTTTTTTTTTTTTTTAAGCGGGGAATTTGAGGGGTTCATAATTCATTTATTGCATTTAATTTAAATTTTATTATTCATTTATTTATTTGGTGTTTGGTGTGAGTGCTGTACTTTTGTGTGATGTTATGTGGATGTTTCTCATTGATTTAATTTTCTAGTAATTTATAGAAAGAAAATGGGACAATTGAGTTGGCTATGGTATTAATGTAGGTCCCAATTACAGGTTGGCTCGATGACTCTTGATTTCAAATAATAAAACCTCCATTTAAATTAGGGTTTCTTTTTGGGTTTTTGATAGGTTAAGTATATGATTTATTAGAGATAAAAAAAAAAGGGTTTTTTAAAATAATTTAATTATGCGTGTGTGTTAATTGTTCTTGAGATAGACTTAATGGTTTTAAAAAAAATTAAAGATGCAAAAAGAAAGAATGTAAAGATAAAATTTGATTGTGGATTTATTTGGAAGGTAATTACAGCAAGACAAAAGGTCAAAATTAGTTGAATTTTATTTTGATATAAATTGATAAATCTTTTTTTTTTTGGTGTATAGGTTTTGAAGGGAAAAAAAAAAAACTTTTGCTAGTTATGATCCCATCAGCACAGCTTTTTAATAATTTTGATGCTTCAAATTCAGGAC